>NW_012102432.1:1347627-1354455 GCF_000951045.1 Mandrillus leucophaeus
TCCTCTTCCTCTCTGGGTCCATAAGATAGGAGGAGCCTTTGGTTCAGAGTTCCTTTGGCAGTGAGACCATCCTGGCCATGTGCAACACTGTGGGAGCTGGCACCTTCATCCTGGCCTGCACTACAACAAGGAATAAAGGATTGCTGGTTACTTTCAGTTTGGTGCTTCCTAATTGACCCCTTTGATGCAGAGGAGCTTGGCTTTCACTCTTTCTCTCTCCCTCGCCTTTTTTTTTGAGAGTTAAAAACCCCAAACTTTTATTGAAGATTTTTTCTTTATTTCTTCTAAACAAACAAACAAACAAACAAACACGGGACACATGTGCAGAATGTGCAGGTTTGTTACATAGATACACGTGTGTCATGATGGTTTGCTGCACCTATTGACCCGTCCTCTAAGTTCCCTCCCCTCAACCCCCACCCCCAAAAAGCCCCTGTTGTGTTGTTACCCTCTCTGTGTCCATGAGTTTTCAATGTTCAACTCACACTTATGAGTGAGAACATGGGGTGTTCGGTTTTCTGTTCCTGAGTTAGTTTGCTGAGGCTGATGATTTCCAGCTCCATCTATGTCCCTGCGAAGGACATGATCTCATTCTTTTTTATGGCTGCATAGCATCCTATGGTATATATTTACCACATTTTCTTTATCCAGTCTATCATCAATGGGCATTTGGTTTGTTTCCATGTCTTTGCTATTGTAAATAGTGCTGCAATAAACATATGTGTGCATGTGTCTTTATAGTAGAATGACTTATATTATTTTGGGTATATACCCAGTAATGGGATTGCTGGGTCAAATGGTATTTCTGATTCTAGAACATTGAGGAATCACCACATTGTCTTCTACAATGGTTGAACTAATTTACATTCCCACCAAGAGGGTAAAAACGTTCCTATTCCTCCACACCCTCACCGGCATCTATTGTTTCCTGACTTTTTGATAATAACCATTCTGACTGGTGTGAGATGGTGTCTCACTGTGGTTTTGATTTGCATTTTTCTGATGATCAATGATGTTGAGGTTTTATTTATGTGGTTTTTGGCTGCATAAATGTCTTCTTTTGAGAAGTGTCTGTTCATATCTTTTGCCCATTTTTTGATGGGGTTGTTTATTTTTTTTCTTGTAAATATGTTTAAGTTCCTTGTAAATTCTGGATATTAGACCCTTGTCAGATGGGTAGGTTGCAAAAATTTTCTCCCATTCTGTGGCTTGCCTGTTCACTCTAATGCTAATTTCTTTTGCTGTACATTAGCTCTTTAGTTTAATTAGATCCCATTTGTCAATTTTGGCTTTTGTTGCAATTGCTTTTGGTGTTTTCGTCATGAAATCTTTTCCCATTCCTATGTCCTGAATGGTATTGCCTAGACTTTCTTCTAGGGTTTTTATGGTTTTGAGCTTTACATTTAAGTCTTTAAACCATCTTGAGATAATTTTTGCATAAGATGTAAGGGAGGGGTCCAGTTTCAGTTTTCTACATATGGCTAGTCTGTATTCCAAGCAGCATTTACTGAATAGGAGGAGATCCTTTCCCCATTGCTTGTTTTTGTCAAGTCTGTCAAAGATCAGATGGTTGTAGATTTGCATTGTTATTTCTGAGGTCTCTGTTCTGCTCCGTTGGCCTATATGTCTGTTTTGGTACCAGTACTATGATGCTTTGGTTTCTGCAGCCTTGTAGTATAGTTCAAAGTCAGGTAGAATGATGCTTCCAGCTTTGTTCTTTTTGCTGAGGATTGTCTTGACTATACGAGGTGTTTGATTCCATATTAAATTTAAAATAGTTTTTTTTCCCCTAATTCTGTGAAGAATGTCAATGGTTGTTTGATGGGAATAGCGTTGAATCTATAGATTACTTTGGGTAATATGGCCATTTTCAAGATATTGATTTCTCCTATCCATGAGGATGGAATGTTTTTTCATTTGTTTGTTTCCTCTCTTATTTCCTCGAGCAGTGGTTTGTAGTTCTCCTTGAGGAGGTCCTTCACATGCCTTGTCAGCTGTAGTCCTAGGTATTTTATTCTCTTTGTAGCCATTGTGAATGGGAGTTCACTCATGATTTGGCTCTCTGCTTGCCTATTATTCATGTATAGGAATGCTTGTGATTTTTGCACATTGGTTTTGTATCCTGAGACTTTGTTGAAGTTGCTTATCAGTTCAAGGAGTTTTTAGGCTGAGATGATGGGGTTTTCTAAATATAAAATCATGTTGTCTGCAAACAGAGACAACCTGACTTCCTTTCTTCCTATTAGATTATGCTTTATTTCTTTCTCTTGCCTGATTGCCCTGGCCAGAACTTCCAATACTATGTTGAATAGGAGTGATGAGAGAGGGCATCCTTGTTTTGTGCTGGTTTTCAAAGGGAATGCTTCCAGCTTTTGTCCATTCAATATGATATTGTCTGTGCGTTTGTTATAAATAGCTCTAATTATTTTGAGATATATTCTATCAGTACCTAGTTTATTGAGAGTTTTTACCATGAAGTGATGTTGAATTTTATCAAAGGACTTTTCTGCATCTATTGAGATAATCATGTGGTTTTTGCCTTTGGTTCTGTTTATGTGATGGATTACGTTTATTGATTTGCATATGTTCAACCAACCTTGCATCCCAGGGATGAAGCCAACTTCATGGTGTTGGATACGTTTTTTAATGTGCTGCTGGATTCAGTTTGCCAGTATTTTATTGAGGATTTTTGCATTGACGTTCATCAGGGATATTTGCCTGAAGTTTTCCTTTTTTGATGTGTCTCTTCCCTGTTTTGGTATCAGGATGATGCTGGCTTCATAAAATGATTTAGGGAGGAGTCCCTCCTTTTCAATTGTTTAGAATAGTTTCAGAAGGAACAGTACCAGCTCCCTTTTATATTTCTGGTAGAATTCAGCTGTGAATCCTTCTGGTCCTGGGATTTTTTTGGTTGGTAGGCTATTAATTACTGCTTCAATTTCAGAGCTTGTTATTGGTCTATTCAGGGATTCAACTTTTTCCTGGTTTAGTCTTGGTAGGGTGTATGCGTCCAGGAATTTATCATTTCTTCTAGATTGTCTAGTTTGTTTGCGTAGACATGTTTATATTATCTGATGGTAGTTTATATTTCTTTGGGGTCAGTGGTGAAATCCTCTATCATTTTTTATTGTGTCTATTTGATTCTTCTCTTTCTTCTTTATTAGTCTAGCTAGTGGCTTATCTATTTTGTTAGATTTTTCAAAAAAACACCTCCTGGGTTCATTGATTTTTTTGGAGGGTTTTTCGTGTCTCTATCTCCTTCAATTCTTCTCTGATCTTAGTTATTTATTGTCTTCTGCTAGCTTTTGGTTTTGTTTGCTCTTGCCTCACTAGCTCTTTTAGTTGTGATGTCTGGGTGTCAGTCTGAGATATTTCTACCTTTCTGATGTGGGCATTTAGTGCTATAAATTTCCCTGTTAACACTGCTTTAGCTGTAACCCAGAGCTTCTGGTATATTGTCTTTTTGTTCTCGTTCATTTCAAAGAACTTCTTGATGTCTGCCTTAATTTCATTATTTACCCAGGAGTCCTTCAGGAGCAGGTTGTTCAGTTTCCATGTAATTGTGTGGTTTTGAGTAAGTTTCTTATTCCTGAGTTCTAATTTGATTACACTGTGGTCTGAGATCCTGTTATGATTTCGGTTTCTTTACATTTCGTGAGGAGTGTTTTACTTCCAATTATATGGTCAATTTTAGAATAAGTGCCATGTGGCACTGAGAAGAATGTATATTCTATTGTTTTGGGGTACAGCGTTCTGAGACATCTACTAGATCCACTTGATCCAGAGCTGAGTTCAAGTCCCGAATGTCTTTGTTAATTTTCTGTCTCTTTGATCTAATCCTGACAGTGGGGTGTCAAAATCTCCCAATATTATAGTGTAGGAGTCTAAGTCTCTTTGTAGGTCCCTAAGAACTTGTTTTGTGAATCTGGGTGCTTCTTTATTGGGTTCGTGTATATTTAGAATAGTTAGCTCTTCTTGTTGAATTGTTCCCTTTACCATTATGTAATGCCCTTCCTTGTCTTTTTTGGTCTTTGTTGCTTTAAAGTCTGTTTTGTCAGAGACTATGATTGCAATTTCTGCTTTTTTGCTTTCCATTTGCTTAGCAACTTTTCCTCCATCTCTTTATTTTGAGCCTATGTGTGTCAGCACACAGGATGGGTCTTCTGAATACAACACACCAATTGATCTTAACTCCTTATCCAATTTGCCAGTCTGCGTCTTTTACATTTAAGGTTAGTATTGTTATGTGTGAATTTGATCCTGTCATCATGATGCTATTTAGTTATTTTGTACATGAGTTGATGCAGTTTCTTCAAAGTGTCATTGATCTTCATATTTTGGTATGTTTTTGCAGTGGCTGGTACCAGTTTTTCCTTTCCCTATTTAGTGCTTTCAGGAACTCTTGCAGAGCAGGCCTGGTGGTAATGAAATCTCTCAGCATTTGCTTGTCTGTAAAGGATTTTATTTCTCCTTTGCTTATGAAACTTAATTTGGCTGGATATGAAATTCTGAGTTGAAAATTCTTTTCACTTTCTCTTGACTGAGGGCATATGTGGACTTACTCCTTACCCTCTGAGAAATAACCCTTCTGTTCACAATGCCATTTGGCAGAGTTGTGTCTTTCTTATTCATTTAAAAAAACAAAATTACACAGTGGTAACACAATGCTTAAAAACTGCAGTGAGGTCTAGTAATGCTTGGGCAGGAGGGGACCTGAACAGTGAGAGTCCAGTTGGATGCCCCTGCATTTGCACTTTCAGCTGTACTGCTGTGAGGAGACCTCAGCTGTTGTGCATGAGCTTTACATACCCTAGATGTCACTGGGATCTCCTTATCTCTCAGAAGTTTAGAATACTTGGCTCAAAATGAATACTAGTCCCAAGTACTCCCCAAGACTTCAGCAAATTCCTTGCACTAATGTCACCGCAGAGTTCTTTGTCCTGAGTTTGCAGATACAAATATGCTCTAGTCATTCATTGCTAAACAATAGGGATACCTTCTGACAATGGCATCATCAGGTGATTTTCGCTGTGTAGGCAACATGAAGTGTACTTACACAAAACTAGATGGTGTCACCAACTATACACCTAGGCTATATGGCATAAGTTATTTCTTCTAGGCTACAAGTGTGTACAGCAAGTTACTGTACTGAATACTGTAGGCAGATGGAGCACAATGGTAAGTATTTGTGTATCAAAACTTATCTAAACATAGAAAAGTGAAATATAGCAGTATAATATCATGGAACCACCATTGCATATGTGGTTTGTCATTAACCAAAATGTCCTTATGCAATGCATGACTATGTTTCAAATTCCTATGTGGGTTCCACTTATATTTTTTGAGAGTTAGGTATTATTAATTTCCCTTCTAAATTAATTTGCCTCCCTAAATAAAGCATAGCTGAGGTATTCTAGATTGGTTAGATCTCTGATTCCTCATCATTTCCCACAAGTAAACTGGTGAAAATGGCAATTTTACTGAAGATATGAAAAGTTAAGGGAGGGATTCTATAGGCACGTTCTCCCACCTTCAACTGTTTCATGGTCTGTTTCCTTCCCAAAGCCCAAAGTCCTCTCCTGCCACATTCTCCCTTGGACTTGGCCCCTAGAAGGGCATCCCATGCCCTGACTTCAGCTGTTTGCAGCCCCCCTGCAGTTATAAAATGAATAAGCTCTGGAGACCTAATGTATAGCATGTTGACTACAGTTAATATTGTCCATTTGAAATTTGCCAAGAGAGTAGATCTTAAGTGTTCTCATCACACACACACACTAATGGTAACTATGTGAGGGAATGGATTTTTTTTTTTTTTTTTTTTTTGACAGAGTCTTGCTCTGTTACCCAGGCTGGAGTGCAGTGGCGTGATCTTGGCCCACTGCAACCTCTACCTCCTGAGTTCAAACAATTCTCCTGCCTCAGCCTCCTGAATAGCTGGGGTTACAGGTGCACACCACCATGTCTGGCTAAAATTTTGTATTTTTAGTAGAGTTGGGATTTCACCATGTTGGCCAGGCTGGTCTCAAACTCTTGACCTCAGGTGATCCACCTGCTTTGGCCTCCCAAAGTGCTGGAGTTACAGTTCTGAGCCACTGCACCTGGCCTAGATGTGTTAATAGCTTAAGTGTGCCAGTCATTTCATAGTGTGTACATATATCAAAACATCACATTGTAACCTTGAATATATACAATTTTTGTTTGTCAATGTTATCTCAATAAGGTTGAAAAAGTCAGTCTGAGTCCGGTTTTCCTAATATGATCTTTGTTGTGCTAAAGAAGAGAAATCTAAAACTTTTTCCTTGAACTACTTTTCCAAAGCTAAACAGTAAGAGTAAATGGCTTCATTTAGTGATTTCCATTCTTTCTCATCTCTAATGCACATCTATTTCTTTAAAAGTCCTTGTATTACCCAGAGTTCTCCAGAGGGACGGACCCAATAGGATAAATGTATATACAAAAGAGAGTTTATTAGGGAGACTTGGCTCACACGATTATAAGGCAAAGTCCCACAATAGGTCATCTGCAAGCTGATGAAGAAGAGAAGCCTGGAGTGGCTCAGTCCACATCCAAAAGCCTCAAAGAAAGGGGGCTGGGGCCGGGGTGGTGGCTCACACCTGTAATCCCAGCACTTTGGGAGGCTGAGGCGGGTAGATCACGAGGTCAGGAGATTGAGACCATCCTGGCTAAGACAGTGAAACCCCGTCTCTACTAAAAATACAAAAAAATTAGCTGGGCATGGTGGCAGGTGCCTGCAATCCCAGCCACTTGGGAGGCTGAGGCAGGAGAATGGCAGAATGGCATGAACCCGGGAGGCGAGCTTGCAGTAAC
>NW_012102432.1:1354528-1378291 GCF_000951045.1 Mandrillus leucophaeus
GGGCTGACAGTGCCGAGGCAAGTCCTGGGAGCCCCATCTACCCCAGCAAGGGGCCGCTGGTACAAGTAGACCCAGACCCAGGAAGCTGTTTCTCTGCCTTTTTCTGCCTGCTTTGCTTTAGCTGCACTGAGAGCCGATTTGATGCAGTCCACTGAGTTGATTTCTCTGGTTAGATGTCATTAATTTTCCTTCTAAACTAATTTGCCTATTGGAGAAACATCTCCATAAAATAATTTTCTTTTCTCTTAATATTTCATCTTTCAAAGATTTTAAAAGAAAACTAACACAGGAACAGAAAACCAAACACTGCATGTTCTCACTCATAAGTGGGAGTTGAACAATGAGAACACGTGGACACAGGGAGGGAAACATCACACACCTGCGCATGTCAGGGAGGGGGTGAGGGGTAAGGGAAGGGAGAGCATTAGGACAAATACCTAATGCATGCGGGGCTTAAAACCTAGATGAGGGGGTTGATAGGTGCAGGAAACCACCATGGCACATGCATACCTGTATAACAAACCTGCACGTTCAGCACATCTATTCCAGAAGTTAAAGTAAAATCTATTTTAAAAAGTTACAAATGCCTTTTCTTTAGAATCACCATTTGTTTTCCACAGCATTCTTTGCTGAGGTCATTTCAGACAACATGCCAACAAAGGCACACCCCACTCTCTTATTCTGCGTATCAGGTCCATTCCCATCAATAGAGGTCTACTGTCGGAAGAAAACTACAGGGGCAAGGAGAAAAGATCGAATCCTTCTTTTTTTTTCCTTTTCTCCTGTCTCCACTGTGAGCGGAGAGAAAGGCCTGAATGCTAATTCAGAAGTCTTCATCCTGCTGTAGATCCATCACTTGCAGTCTATCGGCAGGTTGTCGAAATACTAGGCATGATGTTCTCATAAGGCAGGGCCTCCGATAACAGCCCTTCCAGTCCACACTCATGCCAGTATTTAGAAACTGAGCTTATCAGGGTTTATAAATGTTGAATGCATGCGATTTTCCCTCACTAAGTTTTTCAGGATATGAGAATTGAGTAACGGTGTTCAAAAGTAAGCATTCACATGCATGATAATGCTGGCATTATCACAACAGGGTCCCAAAGCACCGGGCAGACTGTTCAGTACACTGGATGAATCAAAGTTACAGCACCACGGGTATCATCATTATTTTATGTCTGAAGCTGAACCAGGTCGAGGGTTAATCCAAGCAAAAATTCTCCTTTGTCTAAAACTTCTTGCTACTTCAAGTATAAATTGTTTCTGCCTGAATTATTCAGATAAATGCCTCCTTGGTCCATTTCCTTTTGCTAGCACAGTCCTAATTTATAACAGAAGCAAATACCAGGTCACAAGGAAGAAAAAAATGGAAAAGAACTAAGAATAAAGAAGAAAACATGAAAAGAAAAAGAAATACTCTATGCCATCAGTATGATGAAATGATTTTTGCTTTCATTAAAGTTTAAAGTTCTTATGCCTCACCACAGAGGCTTATTTAAAGCTGTTGTAAAGCTCAAGTGTTCATAATTTGACTTTTTATTCTGGTGAGAACATCTGCTTCCTTTTCTAACAATCATACTTCTCTTTCTTTTCCTTTAAAGATGTTTTTCAAACTCCAAACACCCTGGTCTCTTAATGCATTCTAGTCAGATCCAGTACATTCTTTGCAGAATGACATGGGAATCTTGAACAAGGTTTCCTGTCAGTTTAATGATTCAGTTGTTGATTTGCTGATATGTTTTTAAAGCCATTTATTCTTACACAGCTACATGTACTACATTGCTCTGTGCATGTATTTGTGAATATATGTATAGATTTTCAGGGTAAATATACTCATACACATAAAACCAAGGGATTTATTTCATTTTGGAACATGGTTTGATCAAAGAGAAGCTTTTTATTCTTTGTTTTTAGACTGCTAGTGAAGGGTAGTTATGAAAATGTCATGTGCTGCTTTAAATATCTCTGTTAAACGCTAGGCTATTGTATTCATCACTATCAGCTAATGTTTCTGCTACCGGGCAGTGCGTTTTAGTATGAAATTTATTGTGGAACCTCACTATTCCCATCCTCTGAGTTGTCTGTGTAGTCACAGTCTTGCTGAGAAGAGAGCAGTCATGGATTAGTGGAGGCTTTTGGTTCCTCTTGCATAAGTCTTTTGAACTATGACAGATATTGGTCTATCAATTCTCAATTCTCTCCTCCTGTCTTCTATTTTTTTTTGCTGGACTTTCTGGTTTTTTTTTTTTTTTGGTTTCATTCCTGGTACATGTATCAGTAAAAATATTAATTACAGTGAGTATCATGTATTGATTATACACTGTGCTAAGGCACTATGTTGAGGGCTTTATACATGATTTCATTCAATCCTTAAAACAGTCTTATGAAGAAGTTACTACCATTTTCAATTTATAAAGAAGAAATTGAGACATGGAAGATTAATGAAATTGCCTGATATGATGTCGAAGTGAAATGTCAGAACTGTAACCCAGGTGCGTATGACTCTAAAGTCATGTTTTTAATCATTCGGGTGTTCTGCCTGCTTGAATACAAAAAAATAGAGAGCCTATGGTTACTCTCTCTTTACTCTTTTCTTTTCTTTTCTTTTTTTTTCTGGAAACAAAACAAAACAAAACTATTTATTTATTTATTTATTTATTTATTTATTTATTTATTTATTTTTAAGACGGAGTCTCTCTGTGTCGCCCAGGCTGGAGCGCAGTGGCGTGATCTCGGCTCACTGCAGGCTCCACTTCCCGGGTTCACGCCATTCTCCTGCCTCAGCCTCATCAAGTAGCTGGGACTACAGGTGCCCACCACCACGCCTGGCTAATTGTTTGTATTTATAGTAGAGATGGGGTTTCACCATGTTAGTCAGGATGGTCTCGCTCTCCTAGCCTCGTGATCCACCACCTCGGCCTTCCAAAATACTGGGATTACAGGTATGTGAGCCACCACACCCGGCCAACACTTTAATTTTTAAGACAACTGCAAGCACCTCAAAAATGGATTATTGTTACAACACTTGTTAGCTTTTCACAATCTAGTTATTGCAAAGGCACATGAATAAATGTTAATGGACAAAGTAAAAAAATGAGGCACCTTAATGTATGTAAAATTTAAAATAAAAAGACATTCAATCCACTGACTTCTAAAAGAGGCTAAATATACCTCTATATATTACATTCTAAAATTGCATTGCCTACTGTGGTTTGTGTCTTGGATTCTACAATTAATTTTAAGGAAATGCATAAACAAAACTGTGCAACCTGCAAAGGGAAAATCATTTTCTCAACGTCATTTCATGGAAAGACAATAAAAAAGCTACTAAAATTTGTTGTAGCCACACATAAAGCTACCTATGGAATGAATGTGATCACTGTTACCTTTGAGCTGTGAGGAGTATTCTGCCCATTGCACTGCAAATTGTATATATCATACCTTGTGTTCTAGACAAGCATGATCATGCTTTTCCAAAAATATATGTATTTTTTAATTCCACACAATGAACATGCTTCTCTTTTCATATTTAATCTATGTAGAGCTTAACTTACAGTGCCCAGAGGAGGCAATATGATATGGTACTAAGTCTTTACATTTTTAAAGTGAAATCACTCTTTTTCTTTAAAAATACTTTTAAAAATATGCAGAAATACAAATGGGACTGCTAAATTATAAAGCATATTTTAGAATGAGAAGCATATCTTTTCTTCCTTTAAAGTGCCATATAGAGAATGGTATCTTACAATCCGGAGTCACTTTGTTTAAAATCAAATGTGAAAGGACTGTTATGGAATGAAAAGTTTGCATAACTCCTTGGAGCAGTTAAAGTCGGCTATGCGAGGTAGGCTACATAGCACTCAAGATTTGGTAGCTTTTTTGAAATTTGAGCCCCCCTCCCATGTTTAATGGAAAGTAACATTTACAGGGTGTGATTACACATACACTATAATACAGGAATGATGTCCCTTTGCCAGAAGATA
This sequence comes from Mandrillus leucophaeus, assembly GCF_000951045.1. Lineage (NCBI taxonomy): Eukaryota > Metazoa > Chordata > Mammalia > Primates > Cercopithecidae > Mandrillus > Mandrillus leucophaeus. Next base: position 1,358,512 of record NW_012102432.1, read on the forward strand.
ACATTGCACATTTCCTTGCCATTTCTTGGTTCCAACTTGATAATTTTTTAAGATTGTAAATTATATAGTACTCAGCTAAATTTTTTTTTTCATGGTTACAAACCCTGCCAAAACACAGAGGGGAAAGTATTTCTCATTAAAACACACACACACACACACACACACACACACACACATTTGAATGCCACACAACACAAGAAACAATGCTTACAGACATGTTATTGTTTCCAGAAGAAAATGGTCAGTAAACTACTAAGGCGAAGACAAAAGACTACCCTTCCCCAGGATCACAGTGCACAAAAAGCAAAATGTCAAACAACAGTACTTCAAAGCAAAACAAAGGTCTGAGGGCGAAGCCAGTTCACTTGCAATCCTGTTAAAGAATGAGAGTCACCGTTTAGGTCCAATGCGCTGGGAACATTTGCTAGCTCAGAATGCAATACTGGTAGAATGTGCTAAGAATTCAACCAAGGATGCCGAAGGCATTAGCCAGCGGAGGCTCGTTTTTTCGGGAACCATCTCTAACATCGGGATCAGGAAATCTGTAAACTGTGCAGTATCTTCATGGGGCCAGCCATAGTTCTCCACAAGTACATCAAAAGGGCATCAGGGCTTCGGCTCGGTCATGTCGCAGTTCTCCTTTTCTGGTGAAAAACTCCTTGAAACATTTCCCCAACATAGCGTATTTTCGAGGGACTTTCCCCCGCAGTTCAATGATCAATGCTATGTGATCTTCGTCTCTGGAATAGTCTTCCCCAGAATGTGGTTCAAACATAATCGCCCGTTGCCAGCTCAAATGCCGTACATGCCGTGCTCCAGATGTCCGCAGGGGTGCTGTTGTATCCCGTTCCTATTAAAACCTCTACGGAACGGTGCTGACGCATCTGGATGTTTTCTGTGAAGTGTTTACGCACCCAACAAGCATTTCCCAGGTCAGCAATTTCTACTCTAATTTTATCAGCATTTCGTGGATCCAGGGGGTTCACCAACAAGTCAGCCTCCTGGGTTTTTGCTTTTGGCAAATCCCCAGTACTGGAGGCTGAAACCGTCCTGCTTTTGTCATGGGACGGACTGCTTTCCCTTTGCTCAGTAAGTGGTGATCCCTCAGAAAGCACAGAGCCGCAGGCCACAGGTTCTAAGGATCCAGAGAACAACGAGGTGGAAAACTCTGGAAACTGTGACTCGGGAATTTTATGCCATCCATTTGGCAATTCACTGTTGAATTGTTCATAGGAGCTGCTGTATGTGTAATCACTTTCTGCATTTGGCTCATCAAGATTATATTCCTAAGGATTTGGGCAGTCTTCTTCATTATCCTCTTCATCGTCCAGTTGCTGCTCCAGTAAGAATGGGCCATTTCCATGATGGCCATTGGTTTTAGGTGATTCTATCCACCTCGGGTCTATGTTCGCAAGTTGCTGATCTACATCATCTTCTTTTTCAATGTTTTCTTTCTCAGGGTCTTCTTTCTCTTCCTGGTCCTCAGCTTCACCATTTCCCTTTGCGGTCTCTGCCTTGGCCGCCGCCTCTAATCCTGTTGTTTTTAGTTTCACCTCTGGGCAGTATTCGCCATCTGCCAGAGCGGCGGCGGCGGCGGCGGCGGCGCAGGCGCAGTTCTTACCTCCTGCCGGTTTGAGCCAGTGGAAGCCACAGCCCGGCCGGTCTCCTCACCCTCACGCTTAGCCGCCGCCTTCGCGAAGCCCCAAGACCCGCTTCCGCCGCGTTGGAATGAGCTCCAGGATAGTGCTTCCCATTTAGGCCCAAAAGCGGAGGCCGAAAAGAGAGAAACACCCAAAAAATCCGGAGCCTCAACAGAAAGCTCCTTTAGTTCCTCCTCCTTCCCCGCCACCAGCACCACCGCCACCGCCAATTTTGGCAGATCCCACACCACCAGAGCCAAAGGAGGAGATCCTGGATCAGATGATGAGGAGCAAGAGGACCCTGCGGACTACTGCAAAGGTGGCTATCATCCAGTGAAAATTGCAGGCCTCGTCAATGGCTGGTATCATGTTATTAGAAAGCTTGGTCGGGGGCACTTCTCTACTGTCTGGCTGTGTTGGGATATGTAGGGGAAAAGATTTGTTGCAATGAAAGTTGTCAAAAGTGCTCAGCATTATACAGACACAGCCTAGGATGAAATAAAATTGCTCAAATGTGTTCAGGAAAGTGATCCCAGTGACCCAAAGACATGGTGATCCAGCTCATTGACGGCTTCAAGATTTCAGGCGTGAATGGGATACACGTGTGCATGATCTTTGAAGTGCTTGGCCACCATCTCCTCAAGTGGATCATCAAGTCCAACTATCAAGGCCTCCCAGTACGTTGTGTGAAGAGAATCATTCGATGGTTCCTTCAAGGGTTAGATTATTTACACAGTAAGACCAAGATTATTCATCCTGACATAAAGCCGCAAAACATCTTGATGTGTATGGATGATGCATATGTGAGAAGAACGGCAGCTGAGACCACTGAGTGGCAGAAAGCAGGTATTCCGCCTCCTTCAGGGTCTGCACTGAGTACGGCTCCGCAGAAGAAACTTATGGGAAAAATATCTAAAAAACAAAAAGAAAAAGCTGAAAAATAAACAGAAGAGGCAGGCTGAGTTATTGGAAAAACGCCTGCAGGAGATAGAAGTATTGGAGCAAGAAGCTGAAAGGAAAATAATAGAAGAAAACATCACCTCAGCTGCACCTTCCAATGAGCAGGATGGCGAATACCCTTTTCTTAACTTGAGAAATATATGATACAGAGGATCAAAGCATTTAGAGTCACCATAGTGTTTACACACATAAATATGCACATGCATACCCAGGCACATTCTTGCATGAACACGTGTGGTTACATACCAAAATATATATGCATACACATGCACACACATGTATGCATACACACACACACACACAGACACTTAAAACACTTAAAACTGTGTCTTATCACTCCTGCATTGTGGAAAAATAAACCATTTTAAGCTCCTTTTAGAGTTTTTGTAAAAAACAAAAACTAATGCCATTTGTCCTAATCGGAGTCCCCAAAACTACACTTATATTTTCTAACTTCTCTGTGGAATATTCTTATCTTTTACATTCTCTGTGTTATTTCCTGAGTCTTCATTCTTTCCATTTCTTCAAGTCATTGACTTGTATCCTTTCTCTCCTAAAAGCTATAAATCATTAAATGTTATTTTCTCCAATTCCAAAGCAATTTTCAGTGAACTTTAAAAACTCTTGAATCTATTTTATTTAGAACTAAAATTTTTAAAAATGATTTTCAGCACTCTTTTCATGAAGGAAGGAAAACTCAAGTATTATAATAAATGTTAAATATTTCCTTTTTTTGTCCCTGAAATTGTTTTGACTTATTTTTAATTGCACTCTTTATTTTAGTTTTTAAATATATGATGCTCTTTCCAAGAAGCCAGTTTCTTTTATCTTTTTAATTTTAAATATAAGTACATTTTAATTTTCACTTTGTTTTACTTACAAAGAATCATAATCTTCTATGTGATACTGTAAATGTCATTGTTATGATTCCATTCATTGATTCCATATTGTATTTTCTTTTTAAAAAAATTATTATGTTCTTTCTAGAAGTGACTGCTTTGCACACTGCTATCTATGTGAAATATTTCCTCTTCTGTTAAACTATGTTAACATGATGAATCGGATCTGCCATGTAAATGAGAAGCCAAATAATGTTTTTACTGCTTTAAAATACAGAGGGGCAGCTGTCTAGTTTTATTAATATTGTTTTTAGAATTGAATTTCTGGTGGCAAATTCACTTTTTGGCAATCAGTCTCAATAGCCAAACTGAACCTCAGCTCAAACAGATTGTTGTCAATAAAATATGGTGAAAGTAGAAATTTAGTTAGGACAAGTACAGATTTATAATGCAAGAAAACAATTGGAGCCCTAAATGCACCATATGGATATCAAGAGAGTCAATTTGTTTCACATGTGACACTAAAGAAGAAACAGAGAAAGTGCCTATGTCAGCTCCTTCATACACATCAAGATGAATCTGCCTTCTTTATGCACTCATTCATTTAAAGTTATTTTAGAATGTGAAGATTAGGCTGCTGATTCAAACCTGTTCATGGTTTAATTCTAAAATTATTCGTACTACCAAACATTAATTAAAGCCAAACTACTAATAAAAATAACACTTAGTTTATTTGCAACAAATATGCTAATATCTTAATATAATCAGAAATTACAAAATAGCATCACAGTTATATTATTTGGAAAGAATGAATATGCCATTTCTTTTACAAGGCAGTTACTAAATTGACTCCATTCAAATAACGCAGTGAGTTCCCACAATATTCTGAAAATGATGCAGGCTGAAAAATTGAACTTCTTGCGGAATCATGACCAAAAAGAAATGTCCCGTTCAGTAATCTTACTGTTGGTTCACCGAGGCAGATGCACTTTTGGGTGGAGTAGATGAGCAAATAATTTGAGTTAATTGTGAGGCAAGAAGGACTGGCATTCTAGCAGATGCCTTGTGAAAATGGAACTTTGACAAAGTCAACAAGATATGCTGGGGTGTGGCCTGGCATGGCTCCCAGCAAGGCTACGGAGAGAGGTACATTCTACATTGTCAGGAGCAGAGTGCAAAGGAAGAGACAGGGATATTAGCCTTGTTCCAGAAAAGGAGGGAAGATCAAGATGCAAGTGAGCAGAAACCCAAGGTACATACTCCAGAGAGCTTTGAGGAGAGTAGCTCAGAACAACATCTCAAGCATGTTTCTTTTCTTCGGAGGCAGCCCAGAAATGAACCTAACAATTTTTGAAACCCCTGCAAAAGTTTGATGAAGTTGTTCTGCTACCAGCTTTGTAGCCAGCTAGTCAAATGTATGTACAAAGTGGAGAACCAAATCCAGTTTCCACTCCGAGGACTTTTCTACAGTTTACTGTTAGTTACATTGCATCTCTCAGATGGTTTGCTTCCTGGCCTTAGAATGATTTGGGGGAGCAGAGGGCAGCAGGTGCTGAAAATAAGGCTGGAAATGAAGATTAATATGGAAAGGGATATCTGAAGGTAGAGGCTGGGAGTGCTTGAAGAAGCTGGTCTGATTTTTTCTCTGATGATGGTGTAAATTAAAGATGTGGCTTCAAGTACCATCAGTTCTGCTAGCATGCTTGCTTTGAAACGTGAATTTGTCCCAATATGATTGATATATTAGGAAACAACCTGAACATAACAATTTGGGAATATTAGGGAACAATTTTCCGTCAAATTTCAGACAACTTTTCTTCTACTTCACAGTAACTCATAGTCTGCAATCCTTCTGTTGCGAATTTCCACAAGTAAACTGCAGATACTTTTCAAAGTAAAATGCCCCATTTATTGTAGTATATATGTACTTCTTAACCATCTAATATGTATAAATATATTACATCATTTTAATAGATCTCTATTTTTAAATATTGCCGTTGAAGCATTTGAGTGTTGTTCCCCTGACCCATTTTTTCCATAAGTCTTGTGGCTTTTACTGCATTATTTCTTAGGAACACGTATGCCTCATTAAAGCAGAACTTATGGGACAATCAGTTTATCTGCTAATATGATTGGGATGGATTGCAAAACATTTGGAAAGGTATTTGTGATTGTGTTCTGGGATTCTGGTAGAAGAACCCTTCTGGTCTATCCTTGTCAATGGCATTAATACAGATTTCTCAATAGTCAAAAAATAAGGATACTTCCCCAGTGCTTTCATGAAGAAATTAATAGAAACCAATGTGCCTGAAGAGCAATGCAGACACAGGATGTGACTGTGAAGGAGAGGGACATTGGGAGTGTGGGGGCCTCCTTGATAATGGGTGCTCTTCTGGAGCTAACAGGTTTTCCCTACCTGATTTTTGCTGCTCCAAGGTGAACAATACACTTTGCTGTCTTGCCAGTTTTCAAGATCGACAAATTCTGTGTATGTAGCAGGTAACTGAATAGCTGAGTTCTTCAGGAATTAAAATGCAGGGAGTTTGGAATTGACTTTCTGGTTTTGTAATTGGGAAGGTACTGGATCTGGCAGCATGAGGAAAGAAGAGGACCAGTAAATAAATCTGTTCTTGGCTCACCCGTGCATCTCATTGAGGTTCTGATGGTCTGTGCTAATGGCCCACAGGAGGTTTGGCTTCCCCAAGGAAGTGACACCAACACTTTATGAGTTGTCAGTGAGGGTTTGATGGATAAAACCTTGTTCTCTCCAGTGATACAGTCAGATTCAACAGAGACAATCCTCAGAGAGAGTTCCCTTACAAACCCCACCCCCTACCCTGCCCCACCTGAGGCCCTCACAGCCTTCCTGTGCTCTTTTAAAGGAGTTGCCCTCTGCAGTGCAATAAGTCACAAGACTGGTTCCTTAAGACTGGAGTTAATATTAAATTGGTAAATGCAAGACTTAACTCATACTAGACCTCTGACAACTGCTAAAATATTTTATTGTTGCATATCATTTTTATTGGAGAGCTGATTTTAAAAACTATGTTTTAAGTAGCCCAGAGCATTTTAGAGAAATGTCAAGAGAGAAAAAGGGGGACGAATGAAAGAGAGAGAAAGGGCTTTAGTTTCCCATCCCATTTTAAGGGAAACAGCTTCACTTTTATGTTTTCTAATAGAGATTTGTTATGGGTTGAAGTGTGCTCCCCTCGAAATATGGAAGTCCGAACCTCTGGTGCTTATGAAAGAGGGTCTTTGTAGAACATCGAATGAAAGTGAGGTCATTAGGAAGGATCCCAATCCAATATGTCTAGACTCCTTAGAAAAAGGAGCAATTTGAGCACAGAGACAGACACACACACAGACACACAGAGTACACCATAGAAACTACAAGACAGAGATAGGGTGATGATTTCACAAACCAAGAAAAGCCAAAGATTGCTGGCAAACCACAGAAACTAGGAGAAAGCCATGGAACAAATTCTCCCTCACAGCCCTCCAGACGAATCAGTCCTCCAACACCTTGATCTCAGACTGCTGTCCTCCAGAACTGTGAGACAATACATTTCTGTTGTTTAGGCCACCTAATTTGTAGTACTTTGCTATGGCAGTACTGGAAAACAAAAACAACAACGACAAATGGATTCTTGGTAAAATTTCACTTGAAAGACAAAGCAAAAAGAATTACCAGATTAAAAACATGTGAAAAGTGTAGAATTAGAGACAGTGGGCAAGATGGAGAACTGGGGTTATTTCCAATCCAGAACTCCACTTGTTCAAAGGACACAGACAGACCTCTGTGTCCCAAGATTCTGCCAAGGTAAAGTGAAACACATACTTTCTGACATGGGTATCAGGTTGATGTCTTCATGGTGGGGCTGGCACTGTATAGTTTTTGATGAGTCAGGAGAGCAAGAATAACAATATCACCCAACATTCAGATTATGTAATAGCCTAATGGAATCATGATCAGAAACGTCTGAGCAGTCTAATATGTACTCAATGTGGCCATAATAAAAAGATCTTTTATCACTCTTCATGATTCTGGCTAGTTATGTTTTTCAGGAATCCTTGTTTGGTATAAATTATAGTTCACTTGTGCTAATACTGCAATCCTGGAGTCCATGGGAAGGTATTGGTTTTAGATAATGATTTTATTTAACACCTGGTGCTCGCTGCACAGATGTGCATCCTTGCTTCTCCTCTGGACAAGGAGGAAAGACAATAGATGGGTAGATGGAGCCCTTCTGTAGATTTCTTTCATTAAATTCTCCATGGGATGACATCTTTGACTGATCATGAATACATGTACCTGGCAGAAGATCAATAGCTCAGGCAGCAGGCTAGAAGACAGGTGGTCTTTGGGCTTAAAAAGTCTAAATATTTCAAAGTCCTGGGATTTTTGTCAGGAACAGTACATTTTGTTTTCTTTTGTACTCCAGTGTGTTCCTACCTGAGGGAGGCTGCTGGAAGTGATGATAAAAGCACCAGGGTTAGCCTTGGCTTTCAGTGATTTCAAGTGATGCTAGGAAAGTCCCTGAGTTCCCAGAATCACCAGGTTGTGAGGGAGTAGATAGTATGCAGAATACATCCCTAGTGACATTCAAAATTATTAGTGGGTCTGGAAGCTTTTGAGGCACTGATAAAAAATTGAGGTTGTTTTTGTATATTGTGTTCATGCTGTTGTCACCCAGCTCAAGGAGTTACTCAGTCATGACACTATGGTTTGTATGTGTGGCTAAGACCAGTTCTTGAATAATAGCCAGTGTCCTTATTGAACTAAAGTGGTACTTTGAGGATCCCCAGATAATGAGGTTTCCAATTCTGTCATGTGTGCCTTGACAACCCTCCACAGTACGTATGGGAGACATCATCACTGATCGAGGCACACAATTTATGCTCAGCCCAGAAGGGGACTGGGAATTCTACAGCCATCTAGTGAGGCAGTCACCACCAGTAGATTAGTTGTCAAGCACATTAAGTCTATTTGCCTTGGCTGTCTTAGGTTTTGAGTACGCATTCAGCATAAGGCCTTCTGCCTTTTCTGAAATGAGGCCAGATGGGTGGTTCAGTCCCAGAAAAGCTCCAGTGTCCCCTTAGAGAAAAATTAGTCTGAGTAGAAATACCTAGATTTATTTCTGGGATATACAGTCTGGAGGCTATTTTACCCTTGGTTGTGAGCCATGTGCAAGAACACAAGTTGTCATGAACAATTGCTCCTAGTCACCACTTGCAACCTGAGGTCAGGAAGCTGGCCTCGGACCAATCTGCATCAGATAGAAAAATTCATCTGACAGCATTGCATAAGAACAAGTACCACCGACTGTCTCTAATGTCTATTCAAACCTCTCCAGGAACTTTTTTAGCAGGAATAAGTGGGAGGAAGTCCTCTGCAGTGAATTACACTCTCTCTTCAAGGTCTGTGAGGTGGGCTAGTCTCTTGGAAGGAGCCTTAGGTCTAGTCCTTGATCACCTGTTAGTATAAATTATCTGCAATGTTAAAACAGAAGCAAGGGAGAAAAAAGCAAACCGGCATCTATGGTGGCTGGAATTTTGTATACACAATCTCATTAATCTTCTCAACAGCCCCTTGAGTGGGTGGTATGATTTCATTTTACATGCAAGAAAGGTGATGGCTCAGAGGGATTGTGTACTCTGCCCAATGTCACAAGTAGGAAATGACAGACGTGAGGTTACATTTAGCTCTGCTCAGACGCTGCCCTTATTCCTTAGGCATCTGCTGCTACCATACCACATGGCCTGTACTTGAAAATAAGCCACATCTTTCCTATCACGTATTTTGCCTCTTCCAAATTTTAAATAGCTTCCCATTATTGTTTCAGGTCCCTTCTCTACAGTCAGCATTTAAGCAGATTGATCAAGCACTGTTGCCCACCTATCCAAGCTTAAAGGCTGCCATTAGTAATAATTCTGACATTTCTGAGGTCATTCCTTCTCCTCCCCTCAACACAGAGACACAGTCTGGCTCCACAATTCAAAATGAAAAAGCAAAATGGCAACGAATGTCAACTGCAACAGTGATTCTTACAGACAAAGCACTAAGAGAGCAAAGCTATTAAAAATTTTATTCTCCTTTGCCCTTCCATTTACTGGGCTATATCTTCTTTATGCTACTGAGATCAGCAACATTGGAAGCAATATCTATGACCACTACCTAGGACACATACACTATCCTCTATATGAAAATCTAGTAGCGTGAGACCCACAAATAGCTTATTTAGTACTGGGGGTTGGTATCAAAAAGTGAGCAAATCTTGTAGGATTTACTATAAAGAATATAGGGAACTACAGCAACATAAGAGCTCATTATCTTTGAAGCAATTTAAGCATACACACACATATATGTATATATTTATTTGGTTTTGGTTAAAATGCTTTTTATTTGGTTAAATGTAACTAGGTTACTTTTATGAAGGTTTTTTTTGTTGTTGTTCATTTGAAGTAAGAGTATAGAAAAAGTTAACTGGGTTACTAAGAATAGATAGGATGGCTGGTGCAGCAGCCCAGACAAGATGATGACAGCTTGGCCTAAGGTTGTGGTGGTCAAAGTAGAATAAAGTAGATACATCTGGGTTACTTAGGAGATTAACAAGTGATCAGACTTGGTTATGAACTGGGGTGAGTGGATACAGCACCTTCAACTGAATTATCGAGCTATCCACATTGGGATTGATCGGGGAAACAACCCGAATCATGGAGAAGGAAGAAAAGCAGGGTAGGGTGATGGCCCACCTGGGTGTGATACAGAGCCAAGGGAATCCCTACCCCCAGCCAAGGGAAGCAGTGAGTGATTGTGCAACCCTGGGAAACCATGCTTCTCCCACAGATCTTTGCAACCTGCGAATCAGGAGATCCCTTCATGAGCCCACACCACCAGGGCCTTGGGTCCAACACACAGAGCTGTGTGGAGTCTTGGCAGAGAAGCTGCTCAGGCATGCACCTAGATCCAGGAACTTTACATACTCCAGTCCTGGGATCCCCAACAAAGGTGTCTGCAGCCCAGGCAATGCATGGTGTCCATACACACCCCTAGGAAGGGGGCTGAATCCAAGGAGCGAAGCAGCATTGGTCTGTGGGTCCCACTTCCATGGCACCTCAGAAGACAAGACCCACTGGCTTGGAATTTCAGCCAGCCTGCAGTAACAGGGTGCCTGCCTGAGAAGAAATGGGGCCCTGAGAGGAGGGGCAGGCTGCCATCTCTGCTGTTTGGTTGACTCAGCTGTTTCAGCCTGTGGACTTTGGAGCGTCCAAATGGTCTGGATGAGGAATAGTTTCCCCAGTGCAGCATAGCTGCTTTGCCAGAATATGGCCAGATTGCTTCTGTAAGCGGGACCTCAATCCATTCCCCCTCACTGGGTGAGACCTTCCAGCTGGGCCTCCAGCTACCTCAACCTGCACATATGGTATGGACAGAGCTCTGATCTCTCCCTGGGATGCAGTGCCCTGGGGGTGGGGCATGCCACTACCTTGGCTGTTCAAGCATCTCAGCCAGTCCAGCCTGTGGGCCTTGGGGTTCCCAGTCTGATTGGAGGATGAAGAGATCCCCAACACAGCATGCTGCTCTATCGAAAAGCAGCCAGACTGCTTCTTTAAGCGGGTACTAGATCACATTTCTCCTGACTGGGTGAGACCTCCCAAACAAGTCCTTCAGGCACCTCTTACAAGTGTGTTTGGCCTGGCAACAGGTCAGTAACCCCCTGGGATGGAGCTTCCAGAGGAAGGGGCAGGCTGCCATCTTTGCTGTTTCACAGACTTCACTGGTGATACCTCCAGGTAAAGGAAAAACCGAGATAACTAAGGTCTGGAGCAGACCCCCAGCAAACCACAGCAGCCCTATGGAACAGCGGTCAGACTGTTAAAAGAAAAACAAAACAAAACAAAACAGAAAACAACAACAAGAAAAAATCCCTATGAGAATCCCATCCAGTTGTTAGCAACCTCAAAGATCAAAGGTAGATAAGCCCCCAAAGATGAGAAAGAATCAACTAAAAAATGTCAAAAACTCAAAAAACCAGAGTGCCCGCTTTCTTCTAAATGACTACAGTGCTTCTGCAGCAAGGGCTTAACACAGGGCTAAGGCTGACACGCTGAAATGACAGAAGGAGTCTTCAGAATGTGGATAAAAATGAACATCGCTGAGCTAAAGGAGCGTGTTGTAACCCAACACAAAGAATCTAAAAGCCATAATAAGACAATGCAGAAGCTGCCAGTCAAAAAAACCAGTTTAGAGAGGAACACGATAGAACTGAAAAACACAATACAAGAACTTCACAGTGCAATCACAAGTATTAATAGCAGAATAGACCAAGTGGAGGAAAGAATTTCAGAGCTTGAAGACTGTCTTTCTGAAATAAGAATGGCAGAAAATAATAGATAAAAAAGACTGTAAAGGAATGAACAAAACCTCCAAGAACTATGGGATTATGTAAAGAGACCAAATCTATGACTGATTGGGGTACGTGAAAGAGACAGGGAGAATGGAACCAATTTGGAAAACATACTTCAGGATATCATCCAGGAGAACTTCTTCAACCTGGCAACACAGGTCAACATTCAAATTCAAGAAATGCAGAGAACTCCAGTAAGATACTCCATGAAAAGGTTATTCCCAAGATACATAATCGTCAGATTCTCTAAGGTCGAAATGAAACAAAAAATGTTAAGGGCAGCCAAAGAGAAAGGCAAGGTCACCTAAAAAGGGAGGCCCATGAGAATAACAGTGAACCTCTCAGAAGACACTCTACAGCCAGAAGAGATTGGGGGTCAATATTCAACATTCTTAAAGGAAAGAATTTCTGGCCCAAGTTGGTCGCTTCCCTGCACCAAAGTGAGAAGCAGCCAACATGTAAAGGTGGGAGTCACATTACAAAACTGAGGGCAATGAAGAAGCAAAGAAGAACAAGAAGAGAACCCTGAAGCAAGTGGAGACTATAAGTATTCAGGACGAGATAGTTTGGTTTTTGTGGTTGATGCTTCCAGGGCTATGTTTGAATCTCAGAGTGAAGATGAGTTGACTCCCTTTGACATGAGCATCCAGTGTATGCAAAGTGTGTACACCAGTAAGATCATAAACAGTGATTGAGATCTCTTGGCAGTGGAGTTCTATGATACAGAGAAAGACGAAGATTCAGTAAAATATTTATGTCTTACAGGAGTTGGAGAATCCAGATGCAAAATGAATTCTAGAGTTTGACCAGTTTAAGGGGCAGCAGGAACAAACATGTTTCCAAGACCTGAGGGACTACAGATCTGATGACTCATTCAGTGAAGTGCTGTGGGTCTGTGCCAACCTCTTTAGTGATGTCCAGTTCATGATGAGTCAAAAGAAGATCATGCTGTTCACCAGTGAAGACAACCCCCATGGCAATGACAGTGCCAAAGCCAGCTGGGCCAGGACCAAAGCCAGTGATCTCCGACATACAGGCATCTTCCTTCACTTGATACACCTGAAGAAACCTGGGTGCTTTGACATATCCTTGATCTATAGAGATATCACCAGCATAGCAGAGGATGAGGACCTCAGGGTTCACTTTGAGGAATCCAGCAAGCTAGAAGATCTGTTGCAGAAGGTTTGCACCAAGGAGACCAGGAAGCAAGCACTCAGCAGGTTAAAGGTGAAGCTCAGCAAAGATATAGTGATCTCTGGGAATTTATAATCTGGTCCAGAAGGCTCTCAAGCCTTCTCCAATAAAGCTCTATTGGGAAAAAAATGAACCAGTGAAAATCAAGAAAATCAAAATTTAACACAAATACTGGCAGTTTGCTTCTGCCTAGCGATACCAAGAGATCTCAGATCTATGGGAGTCTCAGATTATAATGGAGAAAGAGGAAACAGAAGAGCTAAAACAGTTTGATGATTCAGGTTTGATGCTCATGGGTTTCAAACCCTTGGTAATGCTGAAGAAGCACAATCACCTGAGGCCATCCCTGTTCATGTGCCCCGAGGAGTTGCTGGTGATTGGGAGCTCAACCGTGTTTAGTGCTCTGCACATAAAGTGTCTGGAGAAGGAGGTTGTAGCATTGCACAGATACGTACCCCACAGGAACATGTCTCCTTATTTTGTGGCTTTGGTGCCACAGGAAGAGGATGGAGGACCAGAAAATTCAGGTAACTCCTCCAGGATTCCAGCTTGTCTTTTTATCCTTTGCTGATGATAAAAGGAAGATGTCCTTTACTGAAAAAGGCATAGCAACTCCAGAGCAGGTGGACGAGATGAAGGCTATCATTCAGAAGCTCCGCTTCACATACAGAAGTGACAACTTTGAGAACCCCGGGCTGCAGCAGCACTTCGGGAACCTGGAGGCCTTGGCCTTGGATTTGATGGAGGCTGAATAAGCAGTGGACCTGACATTGCTCTAAGTTGAAGCAATGATTAAAAGACTGGGCTCCCTGGTGGCTGAGTTTAAGGAGCTTGTTTACCCACTGGATTACAATCCTGAAGGGAAATTTACGAAGAGAAAACGCAATAATGAAGATTTTTGGAAGCAAAAGGCACAAGGCGAAGTATTCAGAAGAGGAGCTGAAGGCTGATATCTGCAAGGGCACGCTGGGGAAGTTCACTGTGCCCATGCTGAAAGAGGCATACGGGCTGAAGAATGGGCTGAAGAAGCAGGAGCTGCTGGAAATTCTCACTGAGCACTTCCAGACCTGACCAGAGGCTGCATGTCCAGCCACTCCTTCACACCGTGGCCAGGCTGCCTGGCCTTGTTCTCAGCCAGTCAAAATGTGTTTCTTCTGAGCTAGGAAGAGTCTGCCCAACAGAAGTTGAGGGATTTTACATTTTTGAGACTTTCTGTTGCCATGGTGATGGTGTAGCCCTCCCACTTTACTCTACCTTACTTTATTGCCTGAATAAAGAGCCCTAAGTTTGTACTGAAAACAAAACAAAACAAAACAAACAAACAAACAAACAAAAAAAAAAAAAGAAAAGAATTTTCAACCCAGAATTTCATATCCAGCCAAACTAAGCTTTATAGGTGAAGGAGAAATAAGATACTTTTCAGATGGGCAAATGCTGAGGCAGGCAAATGCTGTTTCAATGATCTGCCTAATGTTGTCAGTGGGATGTTAAATCTCTGCCTTACAAGAGCTTCTGAAGGAAGCACTAAATATGGAAAGAAAAACCATCACCAGCCATTACGAAAACACACTGAAGTACACAGACTAGTGACACTATGGAGTAACCACATAAACTAGTCTGCAAAATAATCAACTAGCATCATGATGACAGGATCAAATCCACACAAAACAATACTAACATTAAATGTAAATGAGCTACATGCCCCAGTTAAAAGACACAGAATGGCAAGCTGGATAAAGAATCAAGATCCATCTATATGGATCTTAAGCCTCACAGAGGATCAAAATAAAAGGCTGGAAGAAAATTTATCAAGCAAATGGAGAACAGAAGAAAGCAGGAATCGCAATCCAAGTTTCTGATAAGACAGACTTTAACAAAGATCAAAAGGACAAAAAGGGCATTACATAATGGTAAAGGTTTCAATTCGACAAGAAGCGCTATCTTAAATATATACACACCCAGTACAGGAGCACCCAGATTCATAAAGCAAGTTCTTAGAGATTTTAAAAGAAACTTAGACTCCCACACAATAATAGTGAGAGACTTTAACACCTCACTGACAATATTAGGCAGATAATTGAGACAGAACATTGACAAAGATATTCAGGGCCTGAACTCAGGTCTGGATCAAGTTGACCTGATAGATAACTATGAAACTCTCCACCCCAAAACAACAGAATATATATTCTTCTCATCACCACATGGCACTTACTCTAAAATTGATCACATAATCAGAAGTAAAACACTCCTCAGCAAATGCAAAAGAGCTGAAATCCTAACAAACAGTCTCTTGGACCACAGCACAATCAAATTAGAACTTAAAATTAAGAAATTCACAGAAAACCATACAACTACACTGAAATTGAACAACCTGCCCCTGGATGACTTTTGGGTAAATAATGAAATCATTGCAGAAATCAAGAAGTTCTTTGAAACTAATGAGAGCAAAGATACAATGTACCAGCATGTATGGGATGCAGCTAAAGCAGAGTTAAGAGAGAAATTTACTCACTAAATACCCATACTAAAAAGCTAGAAAGATCTCAAGTTAACAACCTAACATCACAGTTAAAAGAACTAGAGAACCAAGAGCACACAAACCTGAAAGCTAGCAGAAATAACCAACATCAGAGCTGAATTGAAGGAGAGACATGAAAAGCCCTTCAAAAATCAACGAATCCAGGAGCTGCTTTTGCTGGAGAAAAGTAATAAAATATATAGACTGACAGCTAGACTAATAAAGAAAACATAGAGAAGATTCAAATAAACACAATTAGAAATGATAAGGGGGATATTACCACTGACCCTACAGACATACAAACAACCATCAGAGAAAACTATAAACACCTCTATGTACATAAACTAGAAAATCTAGAAGAAATGGATAATTTCCCAGCACATACGCCCTCCAAAGACTGAATCGGGAAGAAATTGAATCCCTGAATAAACCAATAGAGAGTTCTGAAATTGAGACAGTAATAAATAGCCTACCAATCAAAAAAAAAAAAAAAAAAAAAAAAAAAGAAGAAGAAAAAACAACAAGAACAAAAAAAAACAAAGAAACAAAACAAAAACAAAAAAGCAAATACACCCTCCCAAGACTAAACCAGGTAGAAGTCGAATCCTTGAATAGACCAATAAGAAGGTCTGAAATTGAGGTAGAATAAATAGCCTACCAAAAAAAAAAAAAAAAAAAAAAAAGAGGCCCAGGACCCCAGGACCAGTTGAATTCACATCTGAATTCTACCAGAGGTACCAAGAATAGCTGGTACCACTCCGACTGAAACTATTCCAAAAAATTGAAAAGAGGGACTGCTCCCTAACTTATTCTATGAGGCCAGCATTATTCTGATACCAAAACCTGGCAGAGATATGACAAAAAAAGGAAACTTTAGGCCATTATCCTGGATAAACATCAATGCAAAAATCCTCAACAAAATACTGGCAAACTGAATCTGGTAGCACATCAAAAAGTTTATCCACCATGATCAAGTTGGCTTCATCTCTGAGATGCAAGCTGGTTCAACATACACAAAGCAATAAACGTAATTCATCACATAAACAGAACTAAAGACAAAAACCACATGATTATCTCAATAGATGCAGAAAAGGCCTTTGATAAAAATTAACTTCCCTTCATATTAAAAACTCTAAATAAACTAGATCTTGAAGGTGCATACCTCAAAATAATAAGAGCCATATATGACAAACCCACCGATGATAGTGAATGGGCAAAACCTTTCAAGGGGAAGCATTCCCTTTGAAAACTGGCACAAGTCAAGTTTGCCCTCTCTCACCACTACTATTCAACATAGTATTGGAAGTTCTGGACCAGGCAATCAGGCAAAAGAAAGAAATAAAGTGTATTCAGATAGGAAGAGAGGAAGTCAAACTATCCCTGTTTGCAGATGACATGATCCTATGCCTAGAATATCCCATTGTCTCAGATCAAAAGCTTCTTAAGCTGATAAGCAACTTCAGCAAAGTCTGAGGATACAAAATCAATGAGCAAAAATTGCTAGCATTCCTATACACAAACAACAGGCAAGCTGAGAGCCAGATCACAAATGAACTCCCATTCACAATTGCCACAAAAAGAATAAAATACCGAGGAAAACAGCTAACAAGAGAAATGAAGGACCTTTTTAAGAAGAACTACAAACCATTGTTCAAATAAATCTGAGATGACACAAACAAATGGAAAAACATTCCATGCTCATGGATAGAATCAATATCGTGAAAATGGCCACACTGCCCAAAGCAATTTATAGATTCAATGCTACTCCCATTAAACTACCATTGACATGCTTCACAGAACTAGAAAAACTATTTTAAAATTCATAGGACCAGAAAAGAGCCAAAATAACCAAGGCAATCTTAAGCAAAAAGAAAAAAGCTGGAGGCATCATGTTACCCAACTTCAAACTATACTACAAGGCTACAGTAACCAAAACAGCATTGTACAAGTACAAGAGCAGACACATAGACCAATGGAATACAATAGAGAACCCACAAATAAGGCCACACGCTTACAACTATCTGATCTGTGACAAACCTGACAAAAGCAATGGAAAAAAGATTCCCTATTTGATAAATTATACTGGGAGAACTGGTTAGCCATATGCAGAAAATTAAAACTGGATCCTTTCCTTACACCATATACAAAAGTCAACTCAAGATGCATTAAAGACTTAAATTAAACCCCAAAACTATAAAAACCATAGAAGAAAACCTAGACTATGCCATTCAGGACATAGCACGGGCAAAGTTTCATGATCAAGATACTAGAAACAATTGCAACAAAAGCAAAAATTGACCAATGGGGTCTAATTAAATTAAAAAGCTTCTGCACAGGAAAACAAACTATCAACAGAGCAGATACAACCTACAGAGTGGGAGAAAGTTTTTTTGCACTTTATCCATCTGACAAAGGTCTAATATCCAGCATCTATAAAGAACTTAAATTTATAAGAGAAAACTAAACAACCCCATTAAAAAGGGGGCAAAGAACATGAACAGAGACTTCTCAAAGGAAGACACACATGTGGTCAACAATCATGTGAAAAACAGCTCAACATCACTGATCATTAGAGAAATGCAAATCAAAACTGCAATGAGATACCATCTAATGTCGGTCATAACGGCTATTACTAAAAAGTCAAAAAACAAATGCTGGTGAGGTTGTGGAGAAAAAGGAACACTTTTACACTGTTAGTGGGAGTGTAAATTAGTTCAACCATTGTGGAAGAGAGTGTGGTGATTTCCCAAAGACCTAGCAGCAGAAATACCATTTGGCCCAGCAATCCCATTACTGGATATATACCCAAAGGAATATAAATCATTCTATTATAAAGATACATGCATGTGCATGTTCATTGCAGCACTAGCCACAATGACAAAGACATGGAATCAACCTAAATGCCTGAGATGGTTTGGTTGTGTCCCCACGCAAATCTCACCTTGAATTGTAATAATCCCCACATGTCAAGGGCAGGGACAGATGGATATAATTGAATTATGGGGGCATTTACCGCCATATTGTTCTCATGGTAGTGAATAAGCCTCACAAGATCTCATGGTTTTATAAATGGGAGTTACCCTGCACAAGCTCTCTTGCCTGCCACCATGTAAGACATGACTTTGCTCCTCATTCACCTTCCACCATGACTGTGAGCCCTCCCCAGCCATGTGGACCTATGAGTCAATTAAACCTCTTTCTTTATAAATTACCCAGCCTTGGGTCTTTATTCACAGCATGAGAACAGATTAATACAATACCTATCAATGATAGACTGAATAAAGAAGATGTGGTAAATGTATATCACAGAATAATATACAGGCTTAAAAAGGAATGAGATCATGTTCTTTGCATGAACATGGATGAAGCTAGGGGTCATTATCCTTAGCAAACTAATGCAGGAACCAAGAACCAAATACCACATGTGCTGACTTATAAGTGGGACCTGAATGATGAGAACACATGGTCATGAGGGGGAGAATAACACACATGGGGCCTGTTGGAGGGTGGGGGATGAGCGAAAGGAGAACATCAGGAAGAACAGCTAATGGATGCTGTGCCTAATACCTAATACCTGGGTGATGGAATAATCTGTACAGTAAACCATCACGGCACATGTTTATCTATGTAACAAACCTGCACATCCTGCACATGTACCCCTGAACTTAAAAGTTGGAAGTAAAAAAAAATCAACTGGAAAAAGAAGATTCTATTATTTAAAAGGGAACTAAACTTTCTTTTAACTTTGAAAAAGGAAAATTCTTTTGTCAAAGCTCTTTTAGTTCATGCCTTTCTGTTGCACATTCATCACTTATTGGACTGAAAACAGATGGGCTTTCTTTCCTGCCCTCTACATGTTACTTTAGCGTTTTTTATGTTTATTCCTCTCTGATAGCTGTGTGATCATGATGAATTTTTGAAAATTCAAGTACATATTGAGATTTTTCTATCTTGTGGATAGCAATCAAATTTTAGAAATTTACGCTATATCTTCTAAAAAGACTGGGACCTCTGGTTAGTTCTGTGTAGCTAAGAATCACAAAGCAGGTTTGTTTTTATTAAGTAAATCAATAGAATACAGAAAGCAGGGTGAATGTTGTATTTAGTAAAATTATGTTGAAACTACTAGCAGGTTGGGTGTGTGGTGAACAAAAACGATTTGTCAGAACAAAGCCTCTCTTTTCCCTAGGCCACTCATTTTTTTTTTTTTTTTTTTTTTTT
>NW_012102432.1:1378341-1417707 GCF_000951045.1 Mandrillus leucophaeus
TTTTTTTTTTTTTTTTTTTCTTTACTGAGTACACTGTTCAGTCCTTGCTTAAATAATGCCAGTTTCCTCTTGCTCCCAGTCCTGCCTGCCAGAATTTTGTGCCTGGTCAGCAGTCTGCATGTCTGTATGAACTATTATGTGAATATCTGTTTAAAATTCTCTTTTCTCTGATTTTATTTCACATCTTCTGGGATAACTGTGATAAGCCAAAGTAATAAATGTATAAGCTACATCAGTTATTTAGAGTTTTCAATCCTGACCCAATCCTCTTTCGTCATTCACTGCGGGTACTATATTTGGTCTCTTCCAGTTCACCACTGCTCCTGGACAGGACTCATATTCAGGTCCTGTGGGATGGTAGGGACAAGCGAGCTAAAGAAGCCCCTAGTCTCTTTTTGTTAAATTTCTTGTTTGGGAAAGGACTGATGAGAGTCGGAGGAAGAATGTTTGATAAATATAGGCAAGGAGCCAACTCTGTTAGGTACAGTATATACATATTAAATATATGTAATAGATTATATATACACACACACACATACACACACACACACACATATATATATAAAAATCTATTATCCTGCAGGTCAATGAATCTATATTATGAAAAAGAAGATTTATAAAAAAACAGAGCCAATGTAGGAGCAAGAGAAGTGGAAATAGGAAAGCATTGAAAGAATCCCTAACTTTGGACATCTGCCTTTATATTAACCCTAAAAAAAATCCAACACATGATCGAATATTCCTTTTTTTATTTCTAGTGATGTCCACATATGTTCTAGGTCTAGACAGTGGTTCTTTGATGATTTACGGTTGCATACAATGAACTTGGTAGGAAAAACGGGCATTATTTCATCTAAACTTCCTTTCAGATGTGGAGCAGGAAGGTAAGTGACCTGGAGGGCGCAGAGCACCAGGGGCCCTTCTTAGACAGTGTTTCCTTGTTGGGTAATGGGAGTATGATTCATGGAGTGTTGGGGATGCTGTGGTTAATTGACTGCCCAAGCTCAATGTTTCTGCCCCCGATAGACCTGGCAGTACATTTATGGGAGCCCAAATGGGGACAGCCACCAAAATGAAACAAGCTCCTTTGACCAGGAATTCTTTCTCATTCTTTTCTTTTGCCTTAATCCTTTTTCATCTAGACTTCAGGCAGATCACATTAAATTCTAATGTATAGCATTTCGTATCAAAGCAACTAATCTAGAACAACAAAACGAAATGTTCCCATTAAGGCCCAGCTATCAATATCTGATAACGTTGAAGTCAAAGAAAATTAAACTTTTATCTCGTGAGGCAATGAAGTGAGGACCTACTCTATTCTTGGGTAAAAAATAACATTTTTTTTACACTGATTTCACATTTTTTTTGTAAGTGATAACCTACAGCTTAATTAAGACTCCTAAATATAAACAGTTAATCTGAAATTTTCTGAAGGAATCTGAAATTCCTACCATATGTGGAAATAAATTGTCCTTTTTGGTTGGACATGTGTACACAAGATATCTAGAAAGTTATTTTATTCTGTCGATACTTTCACTTTTTATCTTGTTTAACCTTTAGTAACTCTGGAGAGTTCCCCTGTTATGCTTTCTGTAAATAATGGAATCCTAAAATATTTAAATAACTTGAGGCTAAAATGCAAATATGTTAATTTGCCAAAAAATACTTAAGGCCAAAGTTGCCCTGTCCCATCAACCAGGCCAATGATCTGCATGTTTGTAGCATTTAAGTTCTTGCTTTAGCTTTAGCATTGGCAGCTACTGTTACTACAGCATTAATTTGTCATGCAAATAACCTTTTATAATGAAGTTGCGAGCGCCTCAAGTCACTTCTTAGTTATTGGATTTAGGATTCTTGGTATAAAGTTTTGGACTCCTACTGACAAATGGGCTAGTTCTCAAACTTTTTTATTTCTTGCATGGCATTTCATTTGTGCAGAAAGGTTATACTTTGGTACATACACCAGCAAAGGAGAGGAGTGAGGTTGTAGTGAAAAGCACTCCCTCTTACAGCAGAAGTTCCCTTCAGAAGGAGACACAGAGAGCTCTCTTATTATAGATGAGAAAAAAGGCACGAAAAAGCACTCTGTTAGTTCCCTATTGTTGATTTGGCAAATCCTCACAAACTTAGTCATTTAAAAAGCACAAATTTATTACCTTACAGTTCTAGAAGTCAAAAGTCTAATATGAATCTCCCTGGGGTAAAATCAAGATGTCAGGAGGGCCCGGGCATGGTGACTAATGCCTATAATTCTAGCACTTTGGGAGGCCGAGGTGGGCTGATCACTTGAGGTCAGGAGTTCAAGACCAGCTGGCCAACATCGTGAAACCCTGTCTTTATTAAAAATATAAAAATTAGCCAGATGTGGTGGCATGCACCTGTAGTCCCAGCTGCTTGGGAAGCTGAGGCAGGAGAATCACTTGAACCCGTGAGGTGGAGGTTGCAGTGAGTCGACATAGTGCCACTGCATTCTAGCCTAGGTGACCAAACAAGACTGTCTCTAAATAAATAAAATAAAATAAAATAAAATAAAATAAAATAAAATAAAATAAAATAAAAAGAACAAAGATGTTAGCATGGTACTGTTTTTCTGGAGTCTCTAGGGGAGAACCCATTTCCTTGCTTTTTCCAGCTTCATCTGAATTCCTTGCATCTGGGCCCCCTTTAAACTCCAAAGCCAACAACAACCAACAGCTGGCTGAATTCTATCTCCTCTGCATGACTTCCTCACTCTCCTGCCTCCCTCTTCCACTTGTAAAGACCCATGGTTTGCAAATATTTTTCTCATTGCATGGGTTGTCCCTTTGTTCATCATTTCTTCTGCTGTGCAGAGCTTCTTGATTTCGTGCAATCCCATTTGTCTATTTGTTCTTTTGTTACTTGAGATTTTGGGGTTACATCCAAAAATCCTTGTCCAAACAAATGTCCTGGAGCTTTTCCCATATGTTTTCTTCTAGTAGTTTTACAGCTTTAAGTCTTTAATCATTTTGAGTTTATTTTGGGGCATAGTGTAAGGTAGGGGTCTAATTTCATTTTTTCCTGAATGTGGATAACTAGTTTTCCTAGAACCATTTCTTGAATAGAATGTTTTTTCTCCATTATGGATTCTTGGCACTTTTGTAAAAAATCAATTGACCATGAAGGCATGAGTTTATTACTGAGCTTTCTGTCCTGTCCCATAGGCTGATGTGTCTGTTTTTATCCCAGTACTATGCTGTTTTAATTATAATCACTTTTATAAAACATTTTGAAGTCAGGTAGTATGATGCCTCCAGCTTTGTTCTTTTTGCTCAAGATTGCTTTGGTTATCTGGGGCATATTGTGGTTCTATAAAATTTTAGGATTGATTTTTACATTTTTGAAAAATGACCTTGAAATTTTTATAGGGATTGCATTGAATCTGTACATTATTTTTGGTAGTGTGGATATTTTAACAATATTAATTATTTCAGTCCATTGAGATGGGATATTTTTCAATTTATTTGTGTTTTCTTCAATTTCATTCATCAGTGTTTTATAGTCTTCAGTATATAAGTCTTTTACCTTCTGATTTAAATTTACATCTAAGTTTTTATTTTTTTTCGGTTGCTATTGTAAATGGGATTACTTTCTTTTCGGATAGCTCATATATCTAGTAAGGGGTTAATATACAAAATATACAAGGAACTGAAATAACTCAATAGTAAGAAAACAAATAACCCAATTTAAAAGTGGTCAAAGGACCTGAACAAACACTTCTCAAAACAACTCATCCAAATGGCCAACAGGTTCATTCAAAAAATGAACTAATCATTAGGAAAACGCAATTGAAAACCACGACAAGATATCTGTTTATATCCGTTAGAATGGCTTTTATCAAAAAGATGAAAGATAACAACCACTGGGGAGGATGTAGAGAAAATGGAACACTTGTACACTGTTGTGTACAAGTAATGTAAATGGTTCAGCCATTATCGAAACCAGTATGGAATTTCCTCAAAAAACTAAAAATAGAACTACAATATGATCTAGCAATCCCACTACTGGGTATTACAAGGGAAATTATTAAGTATGCCAAAGAGATATATGCACTCCCATGTTCATTGCAGTGTTATTCGCAGTAGTCAAGATAGGGAATCAACTTGACTATCAATAGTTGGATAGAGAAAATACAGTACACAAAATGAATTATTACTTATCCTTTAAAAAGATGAAATTCTGTCATTTGGGACAAGATGGATGAATCTAGCAGAGGTTATGCTAAGTGAAATAAGTCATGCACAGAAAGGTAAATACTACATGATCTCATTTGTATGGGGAATCTAAAAAAGATTCATCCATATAAGTGGAGAATAGAATGGTGGTTATCAGAGCCAGGGATAGGGGGCTTGGGTGGGGAGGAGTAAGAGAATGTGGAGTTACTGTTTAAAGGATACCCAGTTTCAGCTAGACAGGAGGTTTAGAGATCTGTTGCACAGCAGGATGACCATAGCCAATAATAATGTACTGTGTATTTCAAAATAAAAGAGTAAATTTCAAAGATGTCATCACAAAAAATGTCAAGTAAGTGAAGGGATATATATGTTAATTAATTTGATTTAATAATGCCGTATTACACACATATATGAAAACATCACACTGTACTCTATAAATGTAATACAATTACAATTATTATAATTTATCAGTTTAAAAATATTATATTGAGCTCCTTGGAATAATCTAGGAAAATTTCCCCATTCTAGGGTCCTTAATTATCATCACAGCTGCAAAATACCCTGTTCTGTGTAAGATAACATATTGACAGGTCTGGGGATTAAGACAGGCCCATCTTTGGAGGTCCATTATGCTACCTACCACAAAGACCTGACTGCAGTAGATGTGTGAACCCTCTAGCTGAGTTCTTCAATTTGAAAGTCCCTGGGGAAAATGCAAAAGTGTGCAAAAAGTAAGCATACGCATAGCTGTTCCAGAGGTGCCATGATGGTGCAATGTTGTTCATACCTGTGCATGAACAACACAGGCATGGTTTGATGACTCTTTCTCAGATGTTCTGAGTAGGCCATGTATTCAATAGAGACATTTTCCCCTTCCTTTGCCATAGTTATATTTTTTCTTCATGTGGGCCGAGTTGCCAACTTTTAAATATAGAAACTGGGAACTGAAGAGGTATGTAATACTGTTAAAATGATTGGAGAAATCAATCTGGTAATATTTGCTTTGCTTGCAATTATAATATTTATTTGTAAAGCCCCTTCTATCCTGGATGGTCAATCAGCCTTAAGACAGCATAGATATTATCAATCTGAGCCTCTCAAGCAATCTGGACTTCTGGAAATTTCTTCATAAAAATAAGTTTTAGCACTAAAAATGTAGAGAGCAGTGTAAAAGGACAGGAACCAAAAGAAAGGAACACTTAATTTCTCTTTGATTGTATTTTTTTCGTGATCCTCCAGGTGTAAATAAATCAAGCTCTAGAGGAAAGGTAATATTATGTTTTACTGTTAAAAATTAATTTTTTAGAAAGCTTGATGGATATGTCTATAGTGGAACTGAGCAGACTATGTTGAACAATGGTGTATGCATTGTAAACACTAAGTACATGACCAGGTCACAGAATAAGTCAATATCCTTTTGAGATGTCTATTTTTCATGTGGAACTAGCAGTAGGAGGATAATGTAGGTTAAGGAAAATGCATGCCAGAAATATATTTTTTTCTCCTAGTGATAACAGTAAGGCTGAGCTAGTATTTACAAAAGCCATTTATTCATTCAAAAATATTTATTGAATGCCTACTAAGAGCAATGCTTTGGAGGGGATGTATGTGGATGTGAATACATAAGCATGAAAAGACAATTTACTTCTATCCTCAATCTTGTTTACAATCTAGAGAGAAAATGCTGGAACTAATGTGTGATTCTTGAATGTGGGGAAGGCATTTTATAAATGTCTTAGGCAGGCTGGGTGCGTTGGTTCATGCCTGCAATTTCAGCAATTTGGGAGGCCAAGGAGGGAAGATTGCTTGAGGCCAGAGTTTGAGACCAGCCAGGGCAACATAGTGAGACCCTAACAAAAGTTATATAAAAAATTTGCCTGGAATGGTGGCCCCCACCTGTAGTACCAGCTACTCAGAAGGCTGAGGCAGGATTGCTTCAGCCCAGGAGTCCACAGTTGCACTGAACTGTGATCATACTACTGCACTCCAGCCTGGGTGACAGAGGGAGACCATTTCTAAAAATAAATAAATTAATTAAAAGAAAAAAAGTTATTTGATCTTCTAGTTTGAAACCAACTTCTGATTTCACTTATTTGATACATACCAAATCATGAGGTCTCTACAACAGATTTACCTCCTTTTATTCAGAATTTTAAAAAGCTAAAATAATGCCACTTCAAATATGGGTATCTTTTGTTTTTTCTACCAATTTTTAAGTGACTTTTTAGGCAATCCAAATTTATTTGATAGAGACAAAGGTGATTTCTATCTATTTTATTCTGTGGTGGTGTGAAAGTAGTTTTTTTTTAATGTAGGCAAATCCTCTAAAATCTTTAAATAGGATAGTCTGTCAGGCTTAGCAGATTTTAAGTTCATCAAAAAAAGAAAATTGAGTGTGCATAAATAAAGAAGAAAAAGTTGATGAAAGACAAGGAATTCTTGTTGTTATGTCTTTAGAAGGAGGAAAGTAATAGAGTCAAGAACAACGTAACAGAGAAACTGCATCACTGTCAGATTTCTGCCTATTAGAGAGATGGCTGTGTGAGATAGGGTTGGGTGTGTGTAGGAAGGGAGGTAAAATTATGTCCGAAATGTCTACACCCTGGAGGGCTGTGGAGTGGAGTCAAATCCCTACAATCTTTGTACTCAGGAGCAAGATGGGAGATGACGCTGGTGTGTGTTACAATTTCTACCCGAGTTATCCAAAGCTAAAAGTTAATAAAAATCATTCTTTTATTTTCCGTTAGAAGAGTGCAAGTTTTTGTGGCGATTCCCCGTTAACAAAAATATTGTCTGGCACGTTTAAATTTTACTGGGACAATTGGATATCAGCTTCTGAAATGCTAAGGAGTTTATTCTTTTGGATGTATTTTTTTTTTTTTTTTTTGCTCTGATGCCTAATAATTGTGTCTCGCAAATACAAAAGGCTTCCATACATGGAGTCAATAACTCCCTCGTCAACCAATACCCCTATATGCTTGATCTGCAAGTTGAATTTTCTCTGGCAGAAACTTATGTAGACATACGTGGGAGCAGAATAACATTTACACATCAATTAAGACAATTATAAGATAATTTGAGAGTTATTCTAGCTACACAATTTTACCTGTTTGCATCTTTCATTTTTAATTAAAGTTTCACCAAATGCACAAATGTCTTTTCTAAATGTCTCACCTAATTCCTCTGGTGTTCAGAGAAGCAGTTTGAACAGTATATATATATGTGTGTGTGTGGGGGGGTGTGTGTGTATATATATATTATATATTTATAAAATTCACTTTGTCTCTGATGATGAAAATAATTAGAATTTGCAAACATGATTTCTCTTAATTAAACATGAGTTAATATATCTCCCCACCAAAAGGAATCCTATCATAGGAAGCTGCAATATGCTTGAGTATGTTTCATGATATACTCAATGTATACACAACCACACACACACAGAAGTATTGTTCAAAGTGAGATACACACACACACACCTTGGCACACTTCTATGTCCTAGGACTTAAGTACTTCCTCTCTATACATTTTGTTTTCTTAAGTTTTTAAGCATTAAGAGAGTTTATCCTTACTTTGATCGTTCTTATCAGCATTAGGATGTACCTTGCACGTAATAAACCCAGACTATACAACGAATTCGATTTCAACTAAATTTGAAGTCTCTCTGGATATCAATCCCCCAAGCCTATTGCAGTTTCCTATGATAGGATTCCTTTTGGGGGGGAGATATATTAACTAATGTTTAATTAAGATAAATCACCTTTGCAAATTCGAGTTGTTTTTGTCATTAGAGACAAAGTGAATTAATTCAGAATCTTTTGTTCCTCAGTAACCCTAAAGCATGTTGCATTTAGAAAAAAAGTGTGAAAATTATTTGACAGTGCATCTCGTTTTGTCAAATCTGCTAGCTATCCAACAATTATTCTGTTACAATTGGTAGACAGATGGGAAATGGGAAATACTGAGCTACAGAGTTGAAACAGAAACACCATGCTGTGGTCACTAGAACTGACGCGATGTGTGGGCACTCTAGTGCATTGCCTTACACATTGTTTTCATGTAAAGAATAAAAAGTTTTCACAGAACAATTAAACATTACTTTAAGATAACTCTAAAATCTTACTGGAATTGTCAGATTAAGGAAAATAATTCTTTGTGTTTCCTGATACCAACTGTGAGGGTGTTTCCCCTGCCTCTATGTTACTGAATTTCCAATCTACGGTTCAGCAGGTGTGATCATTATTAAATCATTCATCACTGATTTAAAAGAATCATGAAGGAATGCTCCAACCTGAAATGGAGACAGTGTTACCTTCCCTATCTATGAAGATACATGGAATCAATCAACTTCGAACATCTTAAATAAATTGCAAGTTTGTGAAGGCAGAAAGAGGATAACGGTCATTAAAAATAAATGCTAGCTCATTATACACAATGTCATTTACAAGGCTCTGACACTGGAAAAGCTGGCTGCTCCTTGGTAATGTTTTCTTAGAAAACAAATAATGGAATCTTGCGAGAATATCAAACAGAGGCAGGATGCTGAGTCTAGTCTCCTCTGTGAGTGAACTTCACAGAAACTGCATTTACTCCCTTTAATAATAAATAGACCTATCACACTTCAGTTTTTCAGGAAAACTCATTTTTTTTTTTTTTTGTTTATTGAAAGGTTTAGGTTTTACTCTGCTCAACTCTTCATACAGACATTTGCATCTTTAACTCTTTACTAGGCCTGATGCAGCTTAAGTTCTTATACTGGACCCTAAGTCCTATTTCTTAATCATCTCTGGACACTTGTTCTTGCCAAAGTCATCTCCAGCATAGACTTCTTGAAGATATTGAGGCCATTGGAGCCAAAGCATAACAGGACCACACAGTGAGAAGCCCTCCACTCAGCTCCATCAGTGAGCCAGGCTGACTCATGCAGGCAACTTTGTTATCTACTGTCCTTGCTGTCAAAAAAACCATGTAATTCTACCTACTTGACAAGAGGAGCTACTGTTTTGTCTTCTGGTTTTGCTAAATGGGAATCTTGAAGACAACCAGAAAATGTCAAATTGACATTATGAAATTTTAAAAGTTCTGAAATTTGCAGATGAAAGATACTATTATATTTAGTACATTTATGAAATCTTCCCTATACATTTTATTGTCACAGGACACCATACATAATGTAAAATAAAAGGGTATTTTATACTAAAACATTTAACTTAGATGTGAGGTTTGAGTGGAAATCTTTTAAAAAATAATTTCAACTTTTATTTAGATTCAGGAGGTATATGTGCAGGTTTGTTGAATGAGTATATTTCATAATACTGAGGTTTGGGGTATGAATGATCCCATCACCCAGGCAATGAGGATCACAACAAATAGGTAGATTTTCAGCTCTTTCTCACCTCTCTGGCATTCCGTTAGTGTTCATTGTTTCCATATTTATGTCCATGTGTACCCAATGTTTAGCTTCCACTTGTGAGAACATGCAATATTTGGTTTTCTATTCCAGTCTTAATTCACTTAGGATAATGGCCTCCAGCTGCATCTGTGTTGCTCCAAAGAACATGATTGTGCTCTTTTTAATCCCTGCATAGTATTCCATGGTGTATATGTACCACATTTTCTTTATCCAATACATCATTCATAGGTTCCAAGGTTGATTGCACGTCTTTGCTATTGTGAATAGCACTGCAATGAACATAAAAGTGCATGTGTCTTTTCAGTACAATGAATTATTTTCCTTTGGGTGTACACCTAGTAATGGGATTGCTGGGTCAAATGGTAGTTCTAAGTTCTGTGAGAAATTTCCAAACTGCTTTCCACAGAAGGCGATCTATTCCCACCAGCAGGGTATAAGTGTTCCTTTTTCTTCACAGCCTCACCAGCATCTGTTGTTTTTTGGCTTCTTACTAATAGCCAGTGTGACTGGAGTAAGATGTTTCTCATTGTGGTTTTGGTTTGCATTTCTCTGATGAATAATAATATTGAGCATTTTTTCATATATTTGTTGATGGCTTGTAAGTCTTTTTTTGGAAAAGTGTTCAAATCCTTTGCCCACTTTTTAATGGGGTTATTGGATTTTTGCTTGTTGAATTGTTTTTTGCTTGTTGAGTTGAATAAGTTCCCTATAGATTCTGGATATTAGATCTTTGTTGAATGCATAGTTTGCTAATATTTTCTCCCACTCTGTAGGTTGTCTGTTTACTCTGTTGATAGTATCTTCTGTTGTGCAGAAGCTCTTTAGTTTAATTAGGTACGATTTGTCAAGTTTTGTTTTTGTTGCAATTGCTTTTGAGGACTTAGTCATAAATTATTTGCTAAAGCCAACATCCAGAATAGTATTTCCTAGATTTTCTTCTAAGATTTTTATAGGTTAAGGTCTAACATACAAGATATTTAATCCATTTTCAGTTAATTTTTGTATGTTTGAAAGGTAGGGGTCCAAATTCATTCTTCTGAATGTGGCTAGCCAGTGATCCCACCAGCATGTATTGAATAGGGAGTTCTTTTCCCATTGCTTATTTTTGTCAGCTTTGTTAAAGTCAGATGGTTGTAGTGGTGTGGTTTCATTTTTGGGTTCTTTATTCAGTTCCATTGGTCTGTGTGTCTGTTTTGGTACCAGTACCATGCTGTTTTGATTACTGCTGCCTTATTGTATACTTTAAAGTCAGGTAATGTGAAACTTCAGGCTTTGTTCTTTTTGCTTACAATTGCCTTGGCTATTAAAGCTCTTTCATGGTTCCACATGAATTTTAGAATAGTTATTTCTGGTTCTGTGAAAAATGACATTGGTAGTTTGATAGGAATAACATTAAATAAATTGATTGCTTTGGGCAGTATGGTCTTTTTAATTATGTTGAGTCTTCCAATCTGTAAACATGGAATGTTTTTCCATTTGTTTGTGTCACCTATGTTTTCTTTCAGCAGTGTTTTGTAGTTCTCACTGTAGAAATCTTTTCACTTCCTTGGTTAGATGTATTCCTAGGTATTTGTGTGGTATGTATGTGTGTTGTGTGTGTGTGTGTAGTTATTATAAATGGAATTGCATTATTGTTTTGGCTTTCAGTTTGAATTGGTGTATAGAAATGCTACTGGTTTTCGTACATTGATTTTGTATCCTAAAACTTTACTGAACTCATTTATCAGTTCTAGGAATCTTTTGGTGGAGTCTTTAAAGTTTTCTAGGTATAGAATCATATTGTCAGCAAAGAGAAGTAGTTTGAATTCTTGTTTTCCTATTTGGATACATTTTATTTCTTTCTCTTGACTGATTACACTGGCTAGCACTTCCAGTGCCATGCAGAATGGGAATAGTGAGAGTGGGCATTTTTGTTTTCTTCCTGTTCTTAAGGGGCATGCTTCCAACTTCTGCCCATTCAGTATGATGTTGGCTGTGGGTTTCTCTTAGATCGTTCTTACTATTTTGAGATATGTTCTTTCTAAGCCTAATTTGTTGAGTGTTTTTATCAT
This sequence comes from Mandrillus leucophaeus, assembly GCF_000951045.1. Classification (NCBI taxonomy): domain Eukaryota; kingdom Metazoa; phylum Chordata; class Mammalia; order Primates; family Cercopithecidae; genus Mandrillus; species Mandrillus leucophaeus. Next base: position 1,389,999 of record NW_012102432.1, read on the forward strand.
AAAGGCATTTTGGATTTTATCAAAAGCCTGTTCTACATCTATTGAGATGATCATTTGATTTTTGTTTTTCATTCTGTTATGTGGTAAATCACATTTACTGACTTGCATATGTTGAAACAACCTTGCATCTCAGGAATAAAGCCCACTTGATCATGGTGAATTAACTTTTTGATGTGATTCTGGTTTTAGTTTGCTAGTATTTTGTTGAGTGTTTTTGTATCCATGTTCTTCAGTAATATTGACCTGTAGTTTTCTTTTTTCACTGTGTCTTTGCCATATTTTGGTATCAGGGTAATGTTGGCTTTATAGAATGAATTAGAGAGGATTTCCTCCCCCTCAATTTTTTTTGAACAGTTTCATTAAAAGTAGTATCAGCTCTTCTGTGTACATCTTGTAGGACTTGGCTGTGAATCCATTTGGGGCTTTTTTTGGTTGGTAGGTTTTCTACTACTGATTCAATTTTGGAATTGGATATTGGTCTGTTCAGCATTACAATTTGTTCCTGATATAATCTTGGGAGGTTATGTGTTTCCAGGAGTTGATCCATTTCCTCTGGATTTTCTGGTTTGTGTGCATAAAGGTGTTCATAACAGTCTTTGATCATCTTTTGTATATTTCTGTCGGATTGGTTGTAATGTTACTTTTGTCATTTCTGATTTTGCCTATTAGGACCTTCTTTCTTTTTGTCTTTGTTAATCTAGCTAGTGGTCTATCAGTCTTGTTTATTGTTTAAAAGAGCCAACTTTTGGTTTTGTTGATCTGTTGTATAGATTTGTACATCTTAATTTTGTTCAGTTCTGCTTTGATTTTAGTTATTTATTTTCTTCTTCTAGCTTTGGGGTTATTTTGTTCTTGTATTTGTGTGATGTTAGTTTAATTTGAGATCTTTCTAACTTCTTGACATAGGTTTTTCGCACTATAAACTTTCCTCTTAACATTGCTTTTGCTGCATCTCAAAGATTTTGGTATGTTGTATCTCTGTTTTCATTTATTTCAAATAATTTTTCATTTCTGCCTTAATTTTACTGTTTAACCAAAAGTCATTCAGGGGCAAGATGTTTATTTCCATGTAATTGTGTAGTTTTGAGAGATTTTCTTGGTATTGATTGCTATTTTTATTCTACTGTGGTCCAAAACAATGGCTTGTATGTTAAGTTTTTTTTAGTTTATTGAGACTTGCTTTATGGTTAAGCATATGGTCTATTATGGAGTGTGCTTTGTGTGTAGATGAGAAGAATGTATATTCTGTGGTTGATGGGTGAAATATTCTGTAGATCTCTCTTAAGTCCAATTGGTCAAATGTCGAGTTTAAGTCTAGAATTTTTTTGCCAATTTTCTCCCTCAGTGATCTGTCTAATGCTGATGGTGGGGTGTTGAAGTCCCTCACAATGGTTGTTTAGCTGTCTAAGTATTTTCGTAGGTCTAGAAGTACTTGTTTTATGTATCTGGGTGCTCCAATATTAGGTGCATATATATTTAGGATAGTTAAGTCATCTTGTTGAATTTAATTCTTTATAATAATGTAATAATGTTTTATTTGATATAAGAATAGCAACCGCTGCTCTTTCTGGTTTTCCTTTTGCACTATAGATCTTTCTCCCACCCTTTACTTCGAGCCTATGAGTGTTGTTACATGTGAGTTGGGTCTCTTGAGTATAGCAGACAGATTGGTTTTCTCTTTTTATCCACCTGGCCACTCTGTGCCTTTTAAGTGGAGTGTTTAGCCAGTTTACATTCAGGGTTAATATTGATATGTGAGGTTTTGATCCTATTGTGAAGTTGTTCACTGTTTGTAGTTTCTATATATTAGTAACTTTATAGAGTCTGTGGGATATGTACTTATGTGTATTTTTTTTTTTTTTTTTTGGTCATACCAGGTATTGTTCTTTTCTTTCTGTTTAGAACTTCCTTAGGGATTTCCTATAATGCTGGTAAGGTGATAATGAATTTCCTTAGTGATGGCTTTTATGGAAAAGATTTTATTTCTCTCTCACTTATGAAGCTTAATTTGGTGAGACATAAAATTCTTGGTTGGAATTTCTGTAAGAATGCTGAAAATAGGCCTCTAATCTCTTCTGGTTTGGACATTTTTTACTGAGAAGTCTGCTGTTAGCCTGATGGACTTCTCTTTGTACATGGTCTGATCTTTCTTTTTTTAAGCTGCCTTTAAGATTTTTCTTTATTATTGACCTTGGACAGTCTGCGGACTATATGCCTTGACGATACTTGCTTTGTATAACATCTCACAGATGCTCTCTGGATTTCTTATATCTGGATGTCTGCCCATCTAGCAAAGTTAAGGAAATTTTATTCAATTATTCCCTCAAATGTGTTTTCAAGGTTATTCTCCTCTTTCAGGAATTTCAATAATTCATAGGTTTGGTCAATTCACATAATCCCATATTTCTTGAAGTTCTTGTTCATTAAATTTTTTTTTATTTTTGTCTAACTGGGTTAGTTCAAAATATCAGTCTTCAAGCTCTGAAATTCTTTCTTCTGCCTGGTCTAGTGTACTGATAAAACTTTCATTTGTATTTTAAAATTTCTTAAGTAAGTTTTTCAATTCCAAAAGCTCTGATTGATTTCTTTTAAAGATGTGTATCTATTCTTTATTTTCTGGATTGCTTTACAATTTTCTTTGTCTTGATTTCAAACTTTTTGTTTGATTTCAAACTTGTCTTGGATCTCATTTGAGGGTCCTTACAATCCATGCTTTGAATTATTTATGTCATTTTTGAATTTCCATTTTGGTTAGGGAGGATTTCTGGAGAGCTAGTGTGATTCTTTGGTGTCACCACATTCAGATTTTTCATGGTGCCATAATTCTTGTGCTGGTTCTGTCTCATCTGGGGATGCTTCTAAATTTTGTAATTTTTTATTCTTCTATAACTTCTAAATTTTGTAATTTTTTCCATTATTCCCTTGTATTTATTTGTTGTTGTTTTTTTTTTTTTTTTCCTTTCCCCACTTTCCTAGGAGGTGTGAGTGTGGAGAATGCTGAGGGAGGGTCTCTGACTTTTCTTCTACACTCTTTTGTCAGCAGGTCTTATATTGGGCAGTGTAATTCAAACTACAGGCCAACAGATAGTGCATATGGGTAAGAGTTAACTACAGATGGATCTGATACTTGATTATTATTTATTGAGAGAAGTTCTCTATGCTGTCTCAAGCAATTAACTGATCCATGGAGTGTATAGGGTAGTCTGAGCTTCTTGCTCATCCCTGTGGAGAGGGTCCAAGATAGGTGGGACTGGACCAGGCAGGCCTGCTTGCAGGTCCACCAGTGGCAGGCACAAGCATCAGTGCTGAAGGGATGTCCAGTGGGAAGGCAGTAAGCACTGAGAGGTGCATCTAGGCATGTAGCTGAGAATTCTCTTCTGCTGGAAGCTCTCTGCATGGGAGTTAGGGAGGTAAATTAATAATCCTGGGCGTAGAGCATAGAGGACCCTGTTGCACCACAGTCTCTGCACAGGAAGGGTTAGGCAGCTCAGGCTCCTGATCGAGCTGTCCGAGTGCCCGGGCTTGGAGTGGAGAGGGCCCTGCTGCTCAGTGGAAGTTTTATGCTTAATTTCTGACAGGTTTTCAGAAATAAAAAACTACTTTTATAAAATATATGCATGCACTTTCATAGTTGCACCATGCTGTTAGAATAAACATATATTCAAAAATCAGAAAAATGATAATAGAGATAATATAAAGCAAAAGGAATTAATTTAACTTTAGAAAAATTTAAGGCAATTTATGTTAATTGGTCCCTTATAATGTGCAGGAGTCTATATTAAGTATGTTCACATGTATTATCTTATTATTCAGTCCCTTGGTTAATGCTATTTACCTTTTATATCAACTCTTGAGTTTACTATTACAACTCAGATTTAATCCTAGTACACTTCTGCATATTGAGTATAAAGGGAAAAGTCTGGGTTTTTGTTTCTTAGTGGGAGAAAACGGTCATAATTAAATATGAATCATAGATACTGTATAAGTGGCTACCAAAAAGTCTATAGAGAATGTTGTGCCAATGACTTTTTGCCCTGGTAAAAAATGAAAACAAAACCAGAAAATACTGGTTCCTGAAAATGTACCTAGAAACTTTCTGTGTTCTGTCATGACTCTTAGATCCCTTTCATTTCTGCCTCTCAGAGACTACTTTGAGCTCCTTGAGCTTGAAATATATATATCTACAATAGGATTCTGGCTTCTCCTTTGATGCATGCTTTTGCTTTTTTAGTAACTAGAACACAGTGGTTATTTCTTCAATTTGTTCATTTCCCACTTTATTTCAAAGTTAATTTGAAACAGATGTGGCAATTATTTTTTTCCTTCTCTCTCTTTCTCTCTTTGATTCTGGGATGAAAGTGAAAAGAATAACTTAAAGCAGTCTAGTTTAGGCACTAATATCTCTAATGAATTATAAAGTTTGTATTCACGTAGAGAAAGAGAGGTGGTTATAGTTTTTAAATGGATTTCCTTTGAAATAGATCTGTCTGTCTATCTATCTATCTATCTATCTATCTATCTATCTATCTATCTATCATCTATCTTAACAAACAACAAAAAAAATTTAGCCTTCCTAATCTTGCCTTCATGCTATCATTCTTATTTAATTTGTCAAAAATCATAAAATCACAGGACTTAAATATCCTATTAATATAATGTGTCTGTTTATGTCATACCTATTTTTGGCAATATACCTGATCTTATTATCTCTTACTTTTCATGCACATTTAGAATTTATCCTTTGCTGGGCTCTATTTTGTCTCATAGAACAAGCCCACTTCAGGGGCCTCTCTACCTGGTTTGCTTATGGTAATTTTTTCTTCACTAGTTTCTTTACCTTTTGTGGTATTGACATGTGACATCATCCTGGGGTCCAGATGCTTCCAGTTACTCTTTTCAGTGTGACTGAAATGCAGATGGTCAAACATTATGATGCAGAAGAACCATGTGGAAAGCTTGTTAAAACTCTGAGTTTCTGGATCCCCAATGCAAGAGATTCTGATGCATTCAGTTTGGCATTTTTCACAACACTTCAGATCACTCCGATTCAGGTTGCTGAGGTTGACACACTAAAAAACCTCTGCATTAAGGCAATAACTCATGACTCTGAAGCCTACTTTTTCTTGAAGAACTTTAAGTTCTGTATTATCTATTACTATAAAACAAACACATATATTATTATATTATCTATCAACCAAATTGACTATTTCTATATAATAAACCTCCAAACCCAGTGATTTATTTTGATCGTGAATCTGAAATTTAGAAAGTGCTTGATGGGATGTCTCATCTCCATCCTTGCAGTGTCAGCAGGGGTGGTTTGACTGGAGCTAGATAGTTACTTCCAACAGGCTCACTCACTCACATCTCTGGCAAGTTGGTACTGGCTGCTGGCTGGGAGGTCAGCCAGGAGTCTTAGTTTCTTTCTCATGAGATTATCTATGGAGCTGCTTGGCTGGCCTTTCCCACAGCATGGTGACTGAGTTCCAAGAGTAAGTGGGCCATGTGAAAGTAGAAGCTTCTAGAATCTTAAGATCTGGCTCCCCAGATGGACATAGTAACATTTCTTCTGTCAAAGCATTTGTCAAAGCAATCAAGAGCCCTAACAGATTCAAAGAGTGGGTGTAGACTCCTCCTGTTTCAATGGGAGAAGCGTCAAAAAATGTTTAGCTAGTTTATTATAGTAACCTCATTATTTCAGATTATGATCATCTCTAAAAGGGAACTTAGAGGTAATATAGTCTACTGGTTCTTAAATTAATGTGAGTAATGAACCATGTGATTGAAAAGAGAAAGCATTCAAATTCGATTATTTTTTAATTCTTTTTTTGTATATTGTCATACAATAAAATTGATTTTTTGGCATGTGTTTTACAGTTCTATGAATTTTAATATGTGTATAGATTTGTATAGCTGTATTACAACTAGGCTCAAGACAGTTTTGTCACCTCAAAGAACTGTCTCAGGCAATCTTTTATAATTATATTCTTATTCCACCTATAACCTCTGGCAAACACTGATTAATTTTATTTAACAATAGTTTTATCTTTTCTAGAATGTCAAAAAAAAAGTGGAGCAACAAAATATGTTGTCTTTTTAGACTGACTCCTTACAATGTTATTGCATATATCAATGGATAGCAATAGTTTTTTAATTTTTTTTTTTAACTACTGAATAGTATTGCATTTTGTAAACATACCTGTTGGCTTTTCTCTTCAACTGATGGAGGACATCTAGATGGTTTCTAGCTCCCAGCTGTCACAAATAAAGCTGCTATGAACATTCATGTGCAGAACTTCATTTTATTTTATTCCATGTTTTAACATTTTATACTTATGATCAATGTTCTAAAATGTGCATAATACATTGGTGTAGCTCATAAATGTAAATATAAATGTTTATAATTTACATATAAGCCATGTTTGAGTACTTATTAACTTAATGCTTCTTAATGTTAATATTTAGAAATTGTATTGCCAATGGTTGAAGCTGGGTGATGGATACATGGAGCTTAATTATATTGTATTTTCTACTCTTATTTGTTTTAAAATTTACACAGTATAATTTTTTTTTAAGTTTGTAGACCTCTATCTAGTGTACCATAATCACGTGATAGGGAGTTGAGGATAATAATGGACTTGGGAGCAGGTGTCAGAGAAACACACAGGTCTTCTGCCTCTTGCCCATGTGTCATGCTGCCAGCCAGATGATTTAGGTGAAATAATAAATTACATAAAAATTTCAAGTTAACTATGTGTATTCTTCACATTTTAGCATTTGCTCTCCACATATTTGGAAGAATTGATGGATAATTTTTAAAAACCACATTATAAGACCACATCAAGGTAACACTGCTCATGTTTAACCTGTAAGACTCTTTTTCCCCCAGCATAGTTGACATATAAACTGCAGAGAAGGCAAATTGCTAGGCTTGCAAGAAACGGAAGTGAGGACTTCCATTTCTTTGCCTGGTGTGTACAGAGATCCTGTGTTCTCTTAGCCTTTTGTTACTAATGCCAGCTAACAGGAAAGCACTGTATAAAGACTTTAGCATGGGTACAACTCTACAACATTGATGCAAAGCAATTTACTTTGTCAGAAACCATCACATGCCAAGTTCCTATCTCTTTATTGATACCAGCCTTTTGGTTTGGGCTGGGAAATTGTTTATTTACTATTTACTGTCACTTATTTATCTATTATTTACCTTTGTAAAATGAAAATTAAACTACCTAGATCAGCTTAATTTGGCTAAAACCTGCCAAATAACAGAGTAATTTCCTTTCCACACTCTTAGACCTTGATAGCCTGTTCTGAGAAAAGAAAAAGACTTTGAGACTAGGTATATAAAGTTGTATTTAAACCAGCAAAGGATCCCAGATTTGAAACAAATGACTATAGTTCATTACAATTCAGCATGTCTCAGCTATTTAAGTTCTTACACTTCCTCTGTTTTCCTAGCTACAGTACAAGGAGAACATTGTATTTCCAATAAATAATGTATAATTAATTAGCATTTCCAAAAGCATAGTACCCTTCACATGTAATTGTCTTCTCCCTACCCAAACAGCAGGTACTAATGAGATCAGGTTTTTGTCTTGGAGCAATCAGTGACTGTTATTTGGTAATTATGGAGCGTTTAGGGAATGGCACTCAATTTCTCTAGGTTCATCCATTTGAAATCAGCCTTGTTACTATGGAATGGATAGAAATATTTTACATGGGAAATCTTATTTAACAAAGTTAGAGAAGAGAGACTGTTGCTCCAAGGAAATTTTAATATGTACTGCCTAAGAGAATGTAATAATTCTGAATTAAATAGAATATAGAAGTCAGTAGAGATGATGATCACATTTTTAAGGAGGGCCTGATCTGCCATCGTAATAAATGCATAAAGCCTTACTCAAGCAAATTTAAATAAATAAAGTTCATTTTCTTGTACTAAGTTTTTAAGAATACACATACACACACACACACCCCCCACTTGTTACTCTTATGGTAATAATTATTTTATTTATGCCTTTATGGCCTCAAATAGCCTTCATGGTATTTTCAATGATCTATTGTTCTTTTAAGTTAGGAAATGATGCTAAGGTAACATAGGTCGTTAAAGTGCAATATCTCTTTAGGCAATTTCCAACATGTTTATCAGAGATGAGCAGAGGAGAGTGTAGAGTACATGACTTGATGATTAGGGCAGGAGGAGGCCTGAGTCAGGAGCAAGTATTATAATATTAGAGTGAGGCACTTGTTATAACTCGCCTTCAGGGATGCTATTGATATGGCATGTAAAATATGTTTGTCAGTTTTCATGGCATGGCTGCTGCTGTGCCCTTCATTCCCTCACTCCAGACCTCTCTGTGACTAGTGGGACTGCCTGAAGCTGACCAGCAGTCAGGAGTCATGAGTCAGAGGGCAGGACCACTCTGCCCTCTGTAGCAGCACCACAGACAGGCCAAGCTCTGTCACCCCATATTTACAATACAATTTCTAAGCCTGGCTGCACTGAGGATTATCTGGGGAGCCTCTCACAGGTAGCTGTTTAGACCACATTTCATACATGATCAGTGCAGATCTCCAGAGACTGGGACTCAGGAATATTTGAAAATATCTCTGGGTAATTCTGATTATCAGTCAGGTTTAGGAACCATTGTTTCACTCAGTAGGTTTGGCTGGTTTACATACAGCTGTGCATAAAGATGACAAACACACACACATGCACAGACACAAATTGTCATAGCCATTTAAGCCAGTAGTTTATCTAAACTAGTGAATTTTGTCTCATTATAGCACCTGGACATTTTTGGACACAGACTATAAAGATTAGAGAGAACAAAAACATTTTCAGTATCTCCATAGTAGCTCAATTGGACATACACAATTTATTATGGATTTGCTCCAACCATTTGTTGAAACTACAACAAAAGATACTTTTGATCTTCACCTAAATATGTCTAGTAAAACAGAATAGTCCATGGGAGTTATAAATAAGATCACTCAGCTTGATAAAGTTTGTCTCTTACTTTGGTGAAAAAAGTCCACTTTCTAACACATACTTCAAAGTTTCCTTAAGTTTTTTTAAGACTAAACCTGTGAATGGTTTCATTCATTGGAGATGATAGTGTAAGGCAATGGGTGGGGTCCATGGACTTGGTCCTAGCTTAAGTCTTTGCTTTCTTTGCTGAAAGACCTCAAGAGAATCACATTTTCCTTTCTTGCCTGCCCCACTCCCTTGCATTTGAGATGCTTGGTCAAGATCATCTCTAGGTACTTTTTGGGTTCTACATTCTGTGATATGACAATCTTCACTTAAGTATAATGTAGACCCTGTCCTGCTGCTTTTGCCATTTAATACAGTGACATAACACCTCCAGGAGAAGGTAAATGGCATGTGGCATCAGAGGCTAACTGTAGTGCAGTAGAGAACAGAAGTTGCTCAGATCATAAGGTGGGTTACAGAGTGGTAGTTATAGAGCTTGGGGTAGAGTTAGGACTGGTCAGAGCCATATAGAAGAGGCTCTAAATAGGTGAAAAAGAGTGGAGAGGACAATCAGGCCAAGTAGAAAGCATGGAAATTGCAATATACATGTGTTAGGCTCATGCTTCTCCCATGAAGACTGACTAAATTTCCCCAGGAAGTCAAACATTTCTTCCTCTGCATTTCCAAAGTATGTTGTGTCTATCATTGTTAGAGCACTCACCACTATTTGTGTGTGTGTGTGTGTGTGTGTGTGTGTGTTGAAGAGGGGGTATTTTTTCCCCTTAGACTGCAGAATCACTTTACATTCAAATTTATGTTGCCAAGACCCAGCAGATATCTTGCATCCAGTAGGTTGGGTACCTACTAAGTATCTGTTACATTAATGGATAGGAGAAACAATGAGAATACTGCAGAGGCAGGGGTAGTGTAGTAGGTGTTGTGGCATGCCACTCAAATACCCCATATGGGACCAAGTACTCATTCTCTCAGCTATTGAGAATATTGGTGGTTGATAATTTACTGCTCAGTCACTTTCATGGAATTACTCTCCACTGAAGAAAGCTGTCTGACCCAATGTCATGTCCTCTATCCTGGAAGAGTCCATATCCAATGGCTGGTCAATGCAGGGGTATAAAATCTCAATCTCCTTCCCTCAAAGTGAACAATTTTGAAGGGATATCACAGCTTAAGTGTTCCTATGGAATTGCCTGATGTCTTTGTTAAGACAGTTCTCCCCTCTGCTTAATCCTACTTTCTGTACCTCCTCCAGGTGTTCGTTCATGCAAGGGCATATGCCATTAAATTTCTTGTATGAAACTTTCCACCAGCGAGCTTGTTTCTCATGGAATCCAGTCTAAGACAACTGGTGTGGGAGTTTGATTTTAGATACTATAGAGAATAAGGTTGGAATGACACTGTCTTGAGCCCAAATGACTCTTTTCTGAGAATTAGAAGGTCTTGCCCTTAGCCATCTGTCTGAAAATTATTGCCCTAAATATACAGATCTCCAGCGATTATAAGGGTGGAGGTACTCCCACACTTGAGCTGTATAACACAAAGTGGCTTCCTTGAAGTGGAAAGGTAGACTTGTGCCAGATTATGAAGGGCTTTCTTAATCAGTCTGTTTTAATCTTCTCAAACAACATTCTTCTTTTTGTTGGAATCTGAGTGCCTTAGTAAGTTGCTAGGTTTTAAAACTAATTACACAAAAAATTCATTTTATAAATACTGTGTTTGAATTTGCTATCAGTCTTCAGCTCCACAGCATCATTGAACTATATCCTGTGAGTTTTTCTGTTCAATGTTACAGGCAATTTATCTGTATTAAACATTATGATATCAAGGAAGAAACAACTATGGCTTTCCTTGCTTTTGTATATAGTCATCTGCTGCATAATGACATATTGGTCAATAATGGGCTGAATATGTAAAAGTGGTACCATAAGAGTATAATGGAGCTGAAAAATTCCTATTGCCTAGTGACATTGCAGCTGTCATAACATTGTAGTATAATTACTTATTGTTTTAACATTGTCGTGTAGCCTAAGTATAGTGTTTATGGTCTTCAGTAGTGTATCGTAATCTCCCAGGCCTTCACATTCTCTCACCACTCACCCACTGACTCACCCAGAGCAACTTCCAGTCCCGCATGCTCCATTCATGCTAAGTGCTCTGTACAGATGTACCATTTTAAATCTTTTACACTATCTGCATTTCTACTGTATCTGTTCTGTGTTTAGAAATGTACATAATTACTATTGTGTTACAATTGCCTACAGTAACATGCTGTACAGGTTTGTAGTATAGGAACAATAGGCTATGCCATACAACCTAAGTGTGTAGTAGGCTATGCCATCTGGATGTGTGCAGGACACTCTGTGATGTTCACACAAAGACAAAATTGCCTAAGGATGCAATTATCAGGATGTTTCCTTGTTATTAAGTGATGCAAGACTGCATTTATTCACTGGCAAACACCTTCAGCAAAAGGAAGTGCCCTAAAGACTGCTTCTAGGACTCCTCAAGGTACATATTATAGTCCAGGCTGGATATTTAGCCCAAGAATGACAAGTATAATATAACATCAGTGACCTCCCACAGCAGTGCAGAAAATGAGAAAGAGTTGAAAATTATGTTCCAAACTGGGTTCAAACATAAGTGTTCCTTGTATTGTCCTTACTTAGATCCTCCTAGATTAGTCAATTTAGGTATTTAGGTATTTTGGGATACTTTCATTCTAATACTTAAGAAACCACGCAAAATCAGCATGTATGTTATGTACATGCAGACTGTTAAGGTAAAATGCTTTAAAATTGATTAGTATATAATTTACCTCATATTAATGTTCTTATTTAAACACTCTTCTTAAATTAAAGATTTCATCTGCTTTCAATTTTTGTATTTTTATCAATAGAATTTTCCTTTTGATGCCTTTTACTCAGACTCCTTCAAAGATTCTCTTCCATCCTAGTGAGAGGAAATAAATTATGCCCTAGCATCAGGAAGATAAAATCAGCAATAGAACAATCGCTATAGATCAGTTAGTGCCTTTTCCTTTTGACAATATGCTTCATTTTGATAACGGAAGGATTTTGCCACCTTGATCAACCCAATTTAAACTTCACACTGGGTTGTAAACCAGTAATGAGAAAATGAATCTTCAAATTTGTATCCCGGAGGGATTCTTTTTTCCAGCCCTAATCTGTGGCTTTGCTCATCACCCTCTATAATGGCTTTTCCGTAGCAAGGCTATAGGAACATTGCATCGAAAAGTACAGCTTCTGGGGAGTCCCTTTTCTAATGTTCAGCAAATAAAAATTCATTATTTTCCCAGTTTTACATTTTTAATAATTTAGTGTCATTTAGTAAAACTCACACTCATGAATACCTTCCCAGGGAACACCCACCTGTCGGGTACAGGAGCCCAAAAAGGTCATTTTAGATAGCTTGTATGTCATATTTTATGATATCAACTAATGCTTAAGTTTCTTTGCTAAAGATGTAGATCAGGACACATAGGTATGTGTCATCCACTTTCAGTATATGATTTAGAAATTGATGATCACTTTTAAAATAATGACACAATTCAAAAAAAGAAGCAGAATTATCTTCCAAATTCTGTTTCTTGCTCAAAGAGTTCCCCTCATTACGCATGAAATCACCTATAACACTAATGGAAAGCACCAGCCAGTATTCAATGGCTCTTTCTCCTTCTGAAAAGAAATATCACAACCTTAAAGAAAAGTTTCCCAGAGACTTTTGTTAAGGATAGAAAAGCTATTTAAGTGTTTGAGTGTAAAAACTGAACTTTGGTATGGAGACAAGACCTCTGTCTTCATATAGTGAAAGAGGAAACAGACAAATAAGCAAAGGATAAAATAAAATCCACCATTGTGTTTCTATTTTAATAATGTAAAATTTTGCCACAGATTCTCACATTTGTCAGGGAGATATTTGAGAATTGACTTTGCAGAAACAAAATAAAAGGAAACATTTACTGTCAATAAAGAAGGGAAAGACATGATACCAGAGAATAATTGGTATCATTCTTACCTCAACTGTCATTTTATAAAAACCAAGAGCTAAAACTCTGTAGCTCATTGTTATAAGATACAAAAGCTTTGAATTCTGCAACTGTCTCACAATAAAATGTAATCAGCATTAATTAAAATTCTCCTGCTTGTAATTATGTCCATGATAGGATTGGGAGAATATAAACTACCAGGAAGCAAATAGTACAAAGATAATTAAACAAAAATAAAGGCCTTGTAGACTCAGATTGCTTCAAATTACTTAGCTAAATATGCACGTTCATGTTTATGTTTGTTTACTTAGAGTTTCTTCTTCATGGATTCTTACAGCTCCCTAATATGGTATTCTAACATAATCAAGCATTTCTTCATTTCACTTACTCCAAGAAGCTTTTCTGAAATTATCCCAGACAACATTTTACTATGGTTCTCCTCATCTCTGCCCATTACTCTTTCAACCTACAAGTTCTTTCACATGTTTGTCGGTTCACCAGAGTTTTGCCTTCAGTCTTCTCATTCTACAATAAACAATATATTTTGCTTCAGCGAAGGACAGCTAACCTCCAGCCCTGAGCTCTGCGTGGTTGTCCTGTATAGCTTCATGATTAACATGTCTAATACTGGGCTCATTACGTCCTCCCTCCCCAAACCTACTCTAAGTACCATATTCCCACACTTCATTAATGATGTTACCGTCAAGTAATTTGTTCCTCTTCTTCCCACCTCTTACAGTGAGCCTCCAAATCTTAACTGAATCTGTCTCAGACGAAGCATTTACTTTCATTCTCAATGCCATAATGTAGTTTAGCCCTCATTGTCTATTGTTTATACTATTAAAAAAGTTCCTCATTGATGCCCCGATGGCAGCTCATTCTCCCTTTATTCCATAGTCCATATCACTACCTGAGATACATTCAAAATAAACACAGCTCTGTTATTCTTTCATTGCAAATCTGCATTGGTTCTCTCTTGCCTATAGGGATTAAACAGTAAAATTCTTTGTGAAGAACTTGTTAGTTAGGACATACTATTAGCCATGTGGTTCCCAACTATGTTTCAGCTTCATATCCTCACCATCCCCACCTTGGTTCACAGACTACCCTTGGCTCCAGTCAACATTTCAACATTTTCCTAACATTAGCTTTTTGTTAAAAAAATACTGTTTTCCTTGCCTGGAGTGATTTTTCTTTTCTTCCTTCACCCAGCATCCCTAGCTCCAAACATTTTATATTTTGTTTATTTTTAAAAAGCAAAATGTATTTACTGAGACTATTTGAAGTTTTTTAAAAAAAAATATTGTGCAGTCTTTTGGGTAGAAGGTTTTAAAATCTTATCAGCTTATTCTCAGAGTCAAAAGTGTGGGTTTACAATGTCAAAGCTGATAAAATCACTCACACACGGAATGGTAAAGAAGGTAGACTGATCTTTTTTTTCCCCAGTAATTTCTCTGCAAAAAATTTTATCTTCATCCAATGCACAGAGGAAACACAAATAACTTCAATAAATTCTTTTTAATTCCTGATGCCATGGCTGGTACCTAACTGGAATACAGGAGACTATGACAGAGAAGAAAATATTACTACAATGACTGAAAAAATTAATCAATGCTATCTGTGACTCACAATAGATTAAAATAAAGATTAGATGCGAAATAATCTGAAGTTGCTAGGTAAAATGTTGATGATTGTGGGATAAATTTTACTTTTTATTATGGGAATTTCCAAACATAGAATTAGCATAGGGAGAACAATGTTAATGAATTTCCATTCACCTATACACCAAGTTCAAGATTTAGTCACTTTTTATTCATCATATGTCATCTATCCTCCACAATGTTGTTTTTCTAGAGCATTTTATGGCAAGTCCCAGTGATCATATCATTTTATTTGTGAATACTTCAGTTTGTAACTCTGACATAAAGGATATAAGCTAAATAACAATACTGTTATTGTACCTAAAAAAAATAACAATTATATATATACATAAATATAACAATAATTCTGTAACTCCCAGTGTTATTAACAATATTATATCTTTAGGCATGTCATCACTATTACTCAGTATTAACAATAATTTCTTACTATCCATCCAGTTTGTTTTCAAATTTCTTTGATTATACCATGAATGTCTTTTTGCAGTTGTTTCATTCAAATGATGACTATAATTTGGTTGACTTCTTTCTTAAGTATCTTTTAATCTGTAGCAATCACCCCAACACCTTTTTTATTCACATCATTCATTTGTAAGAAATTAGGTCAGTTATCCCATAAAGTTCCTCACATTCTGAAAAATCCCTACTTACCCTTTGGGATCTAGCCTGTATGTACTCTGGGATGCTATAACTGAGTCACAAAGACAAATGTTCCCTCTTCTGTGTTCCTGCAGCACTTACTTCATATAATTATCAGGTTATTTTGCAGCTGCTTACATGTTTTTTCCTTTGCAATAGATTAGAAGAACCTTGGATAAAGGAATTCTATCTTATCCATCTTTGATATTCCAGGGCTTAATGTAGTGCTTGACACATAATTGGTACTTCAAAAGAATTTGCTATGTGAACAAATAAATGAACAAACAAGACACAAAGCAGATCACAGTGGGAAAGAAAAGTTGACATAGAAATATGATTACTAGGAAAGGAGATAAAGTAAAATTTAATTAGTGCTTTCCATGCATCATGTATAGGGCTAAATGACTTTATATGGCATATCATTTGTTTTTCCTCAGAACTGCCTACTTCTTGAATGAAAAATAATAAAAACAATCTGATATTTGTGTAACTATATAACCTTGGTTTTTAAACTTCTTATTTTGAAACAACTGCAATTTCACAGAAAGTTGCAAACATAATACATTGATCCTGGAAACACTTCATTTAGCTTTCCCGTCTGCAACATCATATATAACTGTTGTAAATATCAAAAAAGGAATTGACATCAGTACAATACTATTAATTATTATGGACCACATGCAGTTTTCTCCAGCTTTTACATTAACTAACTGTGTTTGTGTGTGTATGTATATCTAGGCAATTTGATAAAGCTCTATCATAAAGTCACATAGATAAAATGAATATTAGTTCTAGTTCAGGTTTGTTTCAAGCAGTGCCATTCACATTCTAATATACTTCTTTTACTTCAAATATACAGCAATAAAATATTAAAAGAGGCCATGCAGAAAGGCATTGATGGGTTTAAAAGATGAGTTATATATGCAGTCAAAAACAGGAAAAAAACACAAAAATGATAAATGAAAATGAAGCCTCAGACCTGCTGGACCCTGGTTTGTGAGCCAGCAGTGACTGTGAAAGTTTTAATCTTTAGAGATAAATGTGGATAGTGCTTGCCACAAAAAACACTAAGGACAGGCTCAGTGAAGCCCGGAACTGAGGAGAAGGCACTCTTCTTATGTGGAAAAGGGGAGAATGGCTTTGTTTTTGCTACCTGAAATTGTGACTTCGCAAGATGCTCTCAGAGGATCTGGGGGAATAGAACAAGCATTCATCCCCACAGAACTGAACCAACATGCTGTTGACTGGGTGACTGGTTTGTGATAACCACAATATCAGAGGGGGAGAGTGCTGAAAAATCACTGTAAGATCTGGTTCTTAGCTGAAAGCCTAGAGTCAGGGAAGGTGGGTAGAGCCTGGAAGCTGCCAAAAATGCCAGACCAGAAGAAGGTGAATCTAGGAGGAAAAAGAGGGAAAAACTAAAACTTCCCACTCAAAATAAATTTAACAGCTAAAATTTGAAAATATATGGAAAGTTCACAATATGAAGCTCTCTTACTAAGAAAATCAGCAAAATCAACAACTGGAACACACATTTATTTCAACTTTTAAAAAATGATGGTTGTGACAAGAACTTTAAACTGTACACATTTAATTGGTCATCAAGATGGCTGACTAGAGGCATGCAGCACTCACCTCCTCCACAAAAAAAGACCAAAACAACAAATAGATAACTACACATCAAATAGTACGTCTAAGGGAGAACACTGGAGTTGAGCAAAGAAGTGACAAAGACCCTCTGAGGCACAGAAACTCAGCACAGAGAGGGAAGCAAAGCACCTGGCTGGGAGATTGGCTTGGAGTCGAAAGGGGCTCCCCATTGTGAGGAGAAGGTAATCAGGAGATCCCCAGAAGTCTATATTCCCATCATGGATGCCTGCAACCCTACCTACAGAAAAGTCCCAAAACTCTTGCAGGTCCTGAGCCCAGACTAGGGAGCTGCCCGGAAGCCGTGTGACTACATCTCTCCAGAGAGGAAATTCTGTGGAATTTCTGACACAGTTACTACTGCATGGTGCCATTTTGAGAGTGGAGTCACCACCAGAATGCATCCTGCCCTGGGGCTCATTAGTCCCTGCATCTCCACATAATTTTTGAAGTCCTGCTGACATTCTCCCACGTCCACTCTGAGGGCTGAAGTGTCTTGATACCAGCTGGACTCAATGGTACAGTGCTGACCCCAGCACCAAGCCCACATAGCACTCTACACCCTGATAGCACAAGTGATCCAGCATAGTGGGGAGGCTTCCCTCAGGGCAGAAGGGGCTAATGTATGTACTTCCCAGAACCAAGAGCTGCCATGGCCAAACTCCCTCCAGAGGTGGAACTGCCAATGTATATACCTCCCAGTAGCCTGAGAACCAACCCTCCTGGGGACAACTGTTGCCACAAGGCAGAGTTGCTGCATACTTATGTACTCCCCAAGAACCTAGGAACCAGCACACCTCAGCAAAGCCATACCACAGCCTTCACAAACAATCACAGCCTAGGCCATGGAGGTAATTGTATACACCACTGACATGGATTACAGCTGAACAAATCATACAAAGCCTACACTACTGCACCTACCCAGAACCAATGCCAAAGCACCATACCCAACCAACATCATAGGACACATCTAAAGGAAAAAGTATTTTTCTGAGAAAGTTACTTCATAAAATTAGAAGAAGTGACTGTTCCACCAGATGCACGAATGTCAATATAGGGACATAAGAAATATAGAAAAGCAAGGAAACATGGCACTCTCAAAGGAACACAATAACTCTTTAGTAATAGAAAAGGAAATCTATGAAATTCCTGAAAGGGAATTCAAAATGACAGTCTTAAGGAAATTCAGTGAGATACAAGAGTACAGAGAGATAATTCAACAAAATCTTGAAAACTATGACCTCAATGAAAAATTCAACAAAGAGACAGCTATAAAACAGAATCAAACAGAAATATTGAAATATTGGAACAGAAGATTCAATGAGTGAGATAAGAATGCAATTGAAGACTTCAACAATAGACTAGATCAAGCAGGATAAAGAATTTATGAATTTAAAGACAGGTCTTTTGAAATAACCAAATTGTTTCTATTTAAAAAGAAACAGAACATTAAAAGAATGAAAAAAGCCTATGAGACATACAGAACATAATTAAGTGAAAGAATGTTTGACTTATGAAAATTTGAGAAGAGGTTGGGGAAAGACCTTAAAAACCCATATAGCAAGATAATAGCTGTAAACTTCCCAAGTCTTGGGAGAGGTATGAATATCCATATATAGGAAGCTAAAAGATTCTTAAACAGATTCAATCCAAAGAAGTTCTCTCAGAGACACAATATAGTCAAACTCTCAAAAGTTAAAGACAAAAAAAAAAAAATCTAAAAACAGCAAGAGATAAACATTAAGTCACATGTAGGGGAGTCCTTATTAGACTAACAACAGATTTCTCAGCAGAAACCTTACAGACCTGGACAGAATGAGATGATGTATTCAGAGCACTAAAAGAAAAAACTGTCAGACAAGAATATTATACACAGCAAGGCTACTTTTAAGAAATAAAGCCTTCTCCAGACAAATAAAGACTGAAGGAACTCATCACCACTAGACTGGCCCTGCAATAAATGCTTAAAGGAGTCCTACATCTGGAAGCAAAAAGACATTGTCTACTGTCATGAAAACATGCCCAATTACAAAGTTTACTGATAGATAAAATACATGAAGTAAGAAAAAGGAATAAAATGTTATCACTATGAGAAGCACCAAATCACAAACACAAACACTAAGAGCAGAAGAAAGGAACAAAGAATATATAAAACAACCAAGAAACTACCAACAAAGTAATAGAAGGAAGTCCTCATCTATTAAAAACAACTGTGAATGTAAATGGATTAAATTCCCTAATGAAAATATATAGACTGGCCAAATGGATTAAGAAAAAAAAAATTGACTCAGCTATATGCTGCCTACAAGAAGTTCACTGACCAATAAAGACACACATAGACTTAAAGTGAAAGCAGTCTACAGGTACAATGTAATACCATCACCAAAATACCAATGACTTTTTCATAGAAATTAAAAAAACTTAAAATTTGTATAGAATCACAAAAGATTCTGAACAGCTGAAAAAATCCTGAGTGCCAGGACAAAATTGTAGGCATTATATTAACTGAGTTCAAGATATACCACAAAGTTGTAATAACCAAAATCACACCATACTGGTATAAAAACACATAGACCAGTGGAAAAGAATAGGAAACCCAGAAATGAATAAATCCTTGTATTTACATCCAACTGATTTTCGAAAAAGGTGCCAAGAACATTTAATGGGAAAGGACACACACTCTTTAATAAATGGTGCCAGGAAAATTGGATATCATTGTGGAGAAGAATGAGGACTTAGGCCTTCACTTAATAAACAAAACACTTAGTAAAGGTACTACTTTAGCGACAAGAAAAATGAACCTGGAGGAAAGGTACATGTTACAAGAAAATATGACAAACACAGAAACTGATAAGATCTGTCAATAATTTTAATGAACTATTGATTTTATTTAAAAGATCAATGAAAATTAGTGTATGTGTTTAAAGCAGGTAAAACAAAACTCTAAGAAACAGTAACATGAGGCAGTCAAAGTGTGACATCTTATCATTCAGGGAGGAAAATAGCTATTGAATAAATTTAGTCTTCATTAAGAAATGTATATTTCTCTAGAAATCTAAAAATTGAGTCTAGTAAAAAGCATACCGATTGGAAAGGAAGAAATAAAATCGTTTCCATTTGCAGATGACATAATTGTCTATATAAAAAATTCTAAGAATTGTAAAAACCCTCCTAGAACTAATAAGTGAGTGAAGCAACATTACAGAATAATATGCACAAAATCATATATTAATAATGAACTTATATTGCTATATATTAATAATGAACATATGAAAACTAAAATTTGAAAACACAACATTTTTACAATCACTCCAAATAAAGTCAAACACTTAGGTATAAATTTAGCAAAACATGCACAGACTCTTTATGCTGTAAATTATAAAACGTCAATGAAAGAAAGAAAAGTTCTAAATAGTAAAGAGACATACATACATGCCATTGGAAGACTCAGGAAAGTAAAGATGTCATTTCTCCCCAGACTGATCTATAGATTTGATGCAATTTTTAACAAGATTCCAGCAAGGATTTTGTAGACATAAATAAGCTTCTCCAAAACATATATGAAAATGCACAGCCCCTAAAATATGTAAAACAGTCCTGAAAAAATAAAGTGGAAAGAATTATTCAACCCAGCTCTATAGTTGTAGTTCAACGAGTGTGGTACTGATGAAAAGATTGATACTTAGAAGAGTGGAACAGAAAGGGGAATCCAGAAATAGATTCACACAACTGTACCCAGTTGATTATTGACGAAGGTGCATAAGCGATTCAATGTAGAAAAACAATCCTTTCACAAATTGTGTGGGAACTATTAGATATCCATAGGTCAATAAAGCTTGACCTAAATTTACTTATTCAAAAATTTACTCGACATGAATCGTGCACTTAAATGTAAAGTGTAAAACTATAAAACCTTTAGAAAAAAAAAAAAAAACCACTGGAAAAAGTATTTGGTGTCTATAGCTAGGCAAATACTTCTTAGACTTGACATGCAGTGCATGATCCATGAAAGGAAAAATGCTTTGAGAAAGACAATTAAGAGGATGAAGAGAGAAGCAACAGACTTTGAGAAAATATTTACAAGCCACATATTCAACAAATAACTTGTATCTAGAAAATATAAAGAACTGTCAAAATTCAACAGTAAGAAAAGCAAAAAAAAAAAAAAAATCTAAATATAAAATTGGCAAAAGACACAAACAGACATTTTACTGAAGAGGATATGCCGATGGCAAATAAGCACACAAAACATTATTCTCCATTGTTAGCCATCAGGGTATTTCAAAAAAATTTAAAACCGCCATCAGGGTAATGCGAATTAAAACCACAAATGATATATTACTATATACTTATGAGAATGGTTAAAATAAAGAAATAATGACAATAATGAAAAATGCTGGTCAAGATGCACAGAAACCAGATCACCCATATATTGCTGGCAGGAATGTACAATGGTGCATCTACTCTGGAAAACAGCTTAGCAAGTTATTTTAAAACTAAACATGCAAATGCCATCGTATCCAGAAATTATACTTTTGAGCATTTATCACAGAGAAATGAAAACTTCTTTCACATAAAAACCTTTACATAAATGGTCATAACAGCTTTATTTGTAATGACCCAAAACTGTAAACAACATAGATGTCCTTTCACAGTCAATTGTTTAAATAAGCTGTGGTACAGCCATATCAAGGAATACTGCTAGTACAGTAATAAAAAGGAATGACTGATATATAGAATCACTTGGATGACTTTACAGGAAATTATGCTGCAAGAAAAAAGCCAATCTTAAATGTTCACATACTGTATGAGTCCATTTACAAGAATGTTGTCATCTCAACATTCCTGAGACGACAGCATACAACAACAGAGAACAGAGTAGGGATTGTCAGAGATCAAGGATGGGGGTGGGAAGCAAAGGAGGAAGGGGATATAGTTATAAAAGAGCCACAGAAGGGATCTGTGTGCTGATGAAATTGTTCAGTATGTTAGCTGTAGCAGCACCAATATCCTGGTTGTAATTATGTACTATAGTTCGGCAAGATATAGTTATCATTGGGGAAAACAGGGTAAAAGTACACAAGCTATTCCTTTATAATTGCCTACAGCTGTATGTGAATCCACTTATATTTTTAAAAGTTTAATTTAAAGATTAGGAAGAAATTAAAAGTAATCTTTAATAGAAGAAAATATTGGTACATTTTTCAAGTGAGTGGCAAATACATACATACATGCAAGCATACGTACATTAAGTCCAAGAAGATTTAAATCACTATCCGTTTAACAGAAGTCAGGAAAAGAGAAGAAAGAAAGCCAAAAAAAAAAAAAAATCCCTTTCTACCTACATGCTTACAGTCATACGTACATAATATGGTAAACAAAACATAAAAAGATCAAAATTTGTCCAATAAATGGAAACGTATTTAGCTCACCTATTAAAAGAGATACCTAGTTTGACTTTTACATTTTACAAATGAAAAAACTGAAGCCCATGGAGTCCAAATGACTTGTGGGTGTCCTCAAAGCAAATGAGATCAAGGGTCCAGGCTGAAACCCAGACCTTCTCATTCCCATGCTTGCACGCCGTAAATAAAAAAAAACTTTTTTACCCGAGAAATGACCTACTCCTCCAAGTATATCCCCTTAGATTTGCTGGCATGCCTTGTGATATCCTCAAATCATAAAAGAAGTGGAATGTGCCTGAAAACTGAATTACATTTTTCTCCAGAGTAAAGGCTCTTCTGTATTTCAAAGGTCATTTATTTTTCAATTTTGCCATTTTTCAGTTTCTCAACATGCGGCTGAGGAAACTACCCAGAATCTAAAACTCATGAATATGATTACGCAAGCAAGCGGCTGAGTTCCCGACTCTCAGGCTTTGAAGCAGAGCGGCTTGCCCGGTCCTCAGGGGGCATGTTGGGGGTTCAGGGTCTGACTTCCACCTTGAACCCTGTGAGGAAGATTTCCTTATAAACTATGTGATTTTTAAATGAGAGTGAACAGTGCCTCTGATCTTAATTATAATTATTCTATCTCCTTTCACTGTCATAAAAATAAGAGAGGGGATGAAAATACATAATATTGATGCTAGAGACAACTCTGCTGTATTCACAATTAGAAGACCTAGGTTACCTCTGGCAAATGCCATTTCTCAGCCGTGTGATCAAAAGTAAATTATTTGACCACCCTGGGCTTCAGTTTCTTCATCTGCAAAGTGTAGAGATATTAAAACAATTTCCTAAGATTGTGAGAATAAATGGGATAAATTTATGAAAATCCCTGGCTTTCAATATGCATTCTATACACACACACACACACACACACACACATATAATTCAATGGAATTTATTTTGGTAAGACAAATGCAGTAATAGTGTAACCACTTAACAACCTATACAATTATTTTCCTATGAATCTGTGAGTCAAGTATTTTCTTCATACACACATGCTTTTGGGAATGCTTACCAAACTAAAGTGATTGATAACATCGGACAACAATAGACACCAGATGATGATGCACTGAAGAAAATAGTGTTGGACTAGAATAACTATTGAGTCGAACTACTATTATAAAATGAGACTGAAATAAAGACATTCGGAGCAACAAAAAGTTACTAAAGAGTTCACAAGTTTTTGGTGAAACTACTACTACAGCATGTTCTTCAGGTATAGGAAAATAGAACCCAAAGTGGTATGTTAGAAGAAATAGTTTTCAAAGACTGATAAGCACATGGGCACATCAAAGTAATCAGCTGCTATAAAAATATTCATTAAGTTGTGCTCTGATAAATAAGGGCGACTTAAAAACTAGACAAAATTAACATGAAAAATGGGTGAGGGATGATTACTATAAAATGTTTATTGTGTTCAAAAAGAAGATAAAATTTTAAATTAGTTTAATTTTTTTAAATCAAGTATATGTCTTTTTTAAAATTTGAAAATAATTTTCTTTTTAATTAATAACTATTCCAGTATTCACTCTAAAACATAGAGCATATTTTTAACATAATTACAATCTCATTCTTATACCTTAAGTAAACAATAAATCATTTTTATAAAATTGATAAAATTGTATGTATTTATCACATACAACATGAGTTTTGAAGTATATATATATAGACCTATATATACTATATATATCGACCTATATATATAGAGACCTATATATATAGACATATATATACACACACACATAGGCATATGTCAAAGATTGGTGAATAGTTCAGAATGTTTCCTTTCACCCACGACGCTTTTCACCTTGATCTCAGGCTTCTGGCTTGCAGAAATGAGATAATAAATTGTTCTTGTTTAAGCCAATCAGTTTGTGGGCATTTTGTTTTTTACAGCAGCCCTAGCACGCTAATACACATAGCAATTAAGAATTTGGAAGGAGGAAGAGTACCAAAACGTTGAAAGGAAAGGAGATATCAAGGAGATATGTATATATATGTCTATATGCATATATATAGATAGACCATCCTGGCCAACATGGTGAAACCCCATCTCTACCAAACATACAAACATTAGCTGAGTGTGGTGGCACACACTTGTAGCCCCAGCTACTCGGGAGGCTGAGGCAGGAGAACTTCTTTTTTTTTTTTTTTTTTTTTTTTGAGACGGAGTCTGGCTCTGTCGCCCAGGCTGGAGTGCAGTGGCCGGATCTCAGCTCACTGCAAGCTCCGCCTCCCGGGTTTAGGCCATTCTCCTGCCTCAGCCTCCCAAGTAGCTGGGACTACAGGTGCCTGCCACCTCGCCCGGCTAGTTTTTTGTATTTTTTAGTAGAGACGGGGTTTCACTGGGTTAGCCAGGATAGTCTCCATCTCCTGACCTCGTGATCTGCCCGTCTCGGCCTCCCAAAGTGCTGGGATTACAGGCTTGAGCCACTGCGCCCGGCCTCAGGAGAACTTCTTGAACCAGGAAGCAGAGATTGCAGTGAGCCGAGATCAAGCCACTGCACTCCAGCCTGGTGACGGAGTGAGACTCCATCTCAACAAAAAAAAAAAAAAAAAAAAAAAAAAAAAAAAAAAAAAAAAGAAAAGAGTAACTATTGAAAGATGAGAAAGAGATATATAATCTTTAACTAGCAGAAAGAATATGAAGAGAGTAGGGAAGAAGGTTGATCAGTCCCACAAAAAGTAAGAAACGAGAAGACTGATAACAAGGGAAAAATATAGTAAATAGACACACAAAAATTTTAAAAACTTAAAATCTACATGTAATTCCATATATATTAATAAGATAAGCACCTGAGGGGAAGGACACACCCCAACTTGAGGGGGAATGGAGAAAACAAGATGCAAGGGTGCTTTAATGGTATCAGTCAAGTTTACTAAAACATACCTGAAACAAAAATGACAAATGTTAACATTTGCTCAATTTGGATACAAGAGTATATGTTGTATTTTCTATTCACTTGAAATATATTATAATAAATATCCATTAATTCTAAATCTTTGCAAATGCAGATGCGCACAAATTAACAAAAAGAAAATCTACCCTTTGTAGTAAAAGATTTAATAAACTAAATACTTGATGTATAAAGTTGTGAACGAATAATATATGTTTTAGGAAATATTCTAGCTATGATTTTGGGCAGGGTCATCAGTGGACCATGTTGTTCATCACTACCTTTCATCATGCACTATCCTTTCTGCACTACAGAGGACAGGTGCACTACATTAGTCCCCTGCTTGGTCTCATGTAGACAACTGGAAATAAGCAAGACATGTCTCTGGTGATTTTGTTTTTAAAGAAAAACATGGCTTTACTGAAATTCTCCATAGTGAATTTATAGGAGAGAAAATCCCTGGAAGGTACAGGCTGTATGGCTGCAGATCTACATGATGATTTTAGTTCTGTGTACTGGGAATTCCTCCTTTTAGAAATAGATCTGAGGTTAGAGCATAAAATTCAATACTAGAAGGGAATTCCATCACAGCAGATAAGTGGCAGAGTGGTAGACTTGGTCTTTGGTCTTACTCCAGAGTCCTAGAATACTTTGTATCACGAACAATGCCTAGCAGAGGGTCTCGCATGAACCGCTCCCCCTCCGTGAGTAATAATTGGCAGAATCAACTACTGACATATACAAAATTATAATCACGTTGCATATGCAGTATCATCAATTTAATGTTTTATTTATTTGTTTGTTTGTTTATTATTTATTTCAATAGGTTTTTGGGGAGCAGATAGTGTTTGGTTACATGAATAAGTTCTTTAGTGGTGATTTATGAGATTTTGGTGCATCCATCACCCAAACAGTATAAACTACCCAATTTCTAGTCTTTTATCCCTCACCCACCTCCCAGTCTTTCCCCCAAGTCCCCCAATTCCATTGTATCATTCTTTTGACTTGAGTCCTCATATCTTAGCTCCAACTCATGAGTGAGAACATATGATATTTGATTTTCCATTCCCGAGTTACTTCACTTAGAATAAGTGCCTCCAATTCCACTCAGGTTGCTATGAATGCCATTATTTTGTTCCTTTTTATGGCTGACTAGTATTGCATGCTATGTATATGTCACATTTTCTCTCTATCCACTCATTGGTGAATTGATGGGCATTTGGGCTGGTTCCATAGTTTTGCAACTGCAAATTGTGCAAGTATCTTTTTTATATAATGACTTATTTTTCTGTGGGTAGATACCGAGCTGTGGGATTGTTGGATCAAATGGTAGATCTACTTTTAGTTATTTAAGGAATCTCCACACTGGTTTTCATAGTGGTTGTACTAGCTTACATTCCCACCAACAGTGTAAAAGTGTTCCCTTTTCGCTGTATCCACATCAACATTTACTATGTTTTGATTTTTTGATTATGTCCATTCTTGCGGGAGTAAGGGGGTATCACATTGTGGTTTTGATTTACATTTCCCTGATAATTAGTGATGTTGAGCATTTTTCCATATGCTTGTTGGCCATTTGTATATCTTCTTTTGAGAATGATCTATTCATGCCCTTAGCCTACTTTTTGATGCGATTGTTTTTTTTTCTTGTTGATTTGAGTTCTTTGTAGATTGTAGATGTTAGTACTTTGTCAGATGTATAAATTGTGAAGATTTTCTTCCACTTTGTGGGTTGTCTGTTAACTCTGCTGATTATTTCTTTAAGTAGGAAATATGCTCTAAACATGATGAAATTATTTTGGACAGACTGGTTCCTAGTTTATGCATCCCTCCTCACCACATTCATATTCTCTAGATCTCCACATACAATTCCAGTCCATTTCCAGTACCAACATCAATTTAAACTTCATAAGGACAACTTTTAACCAGCTCTGATTCCAACCTCAAAGCAGGCCCTCATGTGCTATTGGATCTTCAACCCCCTTTGATGGACACCTTGGTCCTGTGAGTCCCCATCTGGTCACTGCCTTGACTCTAGGTCAGGGGCCTATTTCTTCCAAAGGCACTAGAGTCCAGGTCTTCCATCCCAATCAGTGGTTAGGACACTGCCTCTGGTAGCAATGTTTTCTTGATATCTCCTTTCCTTTCAACATTTTTGGTACTCTTCCTCCTTCCAAATTCTTAATTGCTATGTGTATTAGTGTGCTAGGGCTGCTGTTAAAAAAAAAAAAGGCCCACAAACGGATTGGCTTAACAACAACAATTTATTATCTCAGTTCTACAAGCCAGAAGTCTGAGATCAAGGTGAAAAGCGTCGTGGGTGAAAGGAAGCATTTTGAACTATTCACCAATCTTTGAACTATTAGGCATAATTATACTTTCATTTTTACTTTCTAACAGTGGAGCTGCAATTA
>NW_012102432.1:1417757-1431949 GCF_000951045.1 Mandrillus leucophaeus
CATTAGTCCCCTGCTTGGTCTCATGTAGACAACTGGAAATAAGCAAGACATGTCTCTGGTGATTTTGTTTTTAAAGAAAAACATGGCTTTACTGAAATTCTCCATAGTGAATTTATAGGAGAGAAAATCCCTGGAAGGTACAGGCTGTATGGCTGCAGATCTACATGATGATTTTAGTTCTGTGTACTGGGAATTCCTCCTTTTAGAAATAGATCTGAGGTTAGAGCATAAAATTCAATACTAGAAGGGAATTCCATCACAGCAGATAAGTGGCAGAGTGGTAGACTTGGTCTTTGGTCTTACTCCAGAGTCCTAGAATACTTTGTATCACGAACAATGCCTAGCAGAGGGTCTCGCATGAACCGCTCCCCCTCCGTGAGTAATAATTGGCAGAATCAACTACTGACATATACAAAATTATAATCACGTTGCATATGCAGTATCATCAATTTAATGTTTTATTTATTTGTTTGTTTGTTTATTATTTATTTCAATAGGTTTTTGGGGAGCAGATAGTGTTTGGTTACATGAATAAGTTCTTTAGTGGTGATTTATGAGATTTTGGTGCATCCATCACCCAAACAGTATAAACTACCCAATTTCTAGTCTTTTATCCCTCACCCACCTCCCAGTCTTTCCCCCAAGTCCCCCAATTCCATTGTATCATTCTTTTGACTTGAGTCCTCATATCTTAGCTCCAACTCATGAGTGAGAACATATGATATTTGATTTTCCATTCCCGAGTTACTTCACTTAGAATAAGTGCCTCCAATTCCACTCAGGTTGCTATGAATGCCATTATTTTGTTCCTTTTTATGGCTGACTAGTATTGCATGCTATGTATATGTCACATTTTCTCTCTATCCACTCATTGGTGAATTGATGGGCATTTGGGCTGGTTCCATAGTTTTGCAACTGCAAATTGTGCAAGTATCTTTTTTATATAATGACTTATTTTTCTGTGGGTAGATACCGAGCTGTGGGATTGTTGGATCAAATGGTAGATCTACTTTTAGTTATTTAAGGAATCTCCACACTGGTTTTCATAGTGGTTGTACTAGCTTACATTCCCACCAACAGTGTAAAAGTGTTCCCTTTTCGCTGTATCCACATCAACATTTACTATGTTTTGATTTTTTGATTATGTCCATTCTTGCGGGAGTAAGGGGGTATCACATTGTGGTTTTGATTTACATTTCCCTGATAATTAGTGATGTTGAGCATTTTTCCATATGCTTGTTGGCCATTTGTATATCTTCTTTTGAGAATGATCTATTCATGCCCTTAGCCTACTTTTTGATGCGATTGTTTTTTTTTCTTGTTGATTTGAGTTCTTTGTAGATTGTAGATGTTAGTACTTTGTCAGATGTATAAATTGTGAAGATTTTCTTCCACTTTGTGGGTTGTCTGTTAACTCTGCTGATTATTTCTTTAAGTAGGAAATATGCTCTAAACATGATGAAATTATTTTGGACAGACTGGTTCCTAGTTTATGCATCCCTCCTCACCACATTCATATTCTCTAGATCTCCACATACAATTCCAGTCCATTTCCAGTACCAACATCAATTTAAACTTCATAAGGACAACTTTTAACCAGCTCTGATTCCGACCTCAAAGCAGGCCCTCATGTGCTATTGGATCTTCAACCCCCTTTGATGGACACCTTGGTCCTGTGAGTCCCCATCTGGTCACTGCCTTGACTCTAGGTCAGGGGCCTATTTCTTCCAAAGGCACTAGAGTCCAGGTCTTCCATCCCAATCAGTGGTTAGGACACTGCCTCTGGTAGCAATGTTTTCTTGATATCTCCTTTCCTTTCAACATTTTTGGTACTCTTCCTCCTTCCAAATTCTTAATTGCTATGTGTATTAGTGTGCTAGGGCTGCTGTTAAAAAAAAAAAAGGCCCACAAACGGATTGGCTTAACAACAACAATTTATTATCTCAGTTCTACAAGCCAGAAGTCTGAGATCAAGGTGAAAAGCGTCGTGGGTGAAAGGAAGCATTTTGAACTATTCACCAATCTTTGAACTATTAGGCATAATTATACTTTCATTTTTACTTTCTAACAGTGGAGCTGCAATTAAATATCAGCAACCCAATAGGAGATCCATAGCTTTACAGATCTGACAGAGTTTACCCCCAAACTCTGCAAGGTGCTGCAAGGAACTAAGAAGTTCTCTTTTCTCACATCATGAGGGATTGTCTGCTTGGGTTTGAGGTCCACCTTCACTTACAAGCTGTGTGACCTTGGGGGCACATTTTTTAACATCTTCATGTGTCTCAGTTTTCACATCTGTAAAATGACTACAATAACAACACCTTCGTGGTGAGTCATTTTGAGAATTAAGTAAGTCATATTTGAAAAGTACTTTGGGAAGAATCTGTTCCAGGCCTAGCATCCAGCAATTCATCAATTTGTGGCAACATAACTCCATTCTCTACATGGCATTCTCCCTGTGTGTGGGTCTGTCTACAAATTTCCCCTTTTTATAAGACAGTAGTCACATGGAATTAGGGACTCACTCTACTCCACTGTGACCTTATCTTAACTTTTATTATTATCTTCAGAGACTCCTTTCCATAAGGTCATATTCTGAGTCACTGAGGGTTAGGACTTCAACATATGAGTTTCTGGGGCATGCAAGTTAGCCCATAACATTATAGTTGTATTTGCTCATAACATTATAGTTGTTTTTAACTTGCTTAGACATTGTGGCTTGCAATTTTTAATTCATTTCTTTGTTCATCATTTTCACTAATATTTATTGAAAGTCTACCATATATCAGACACTCTGACAGATATGAGAAAAAACAAGTAAGGCCCTGCAAGCTGAGGGAGGTCACTGTCTGGCAGGAGACACAGGTGAACAATGGAAGGGCACTCCATTTTGCATCGTTCATCTCAAGTATAAAAAGGATGAGTCATTTTTTTCCCAACATTATTTTAACTGCTCATGATCTGCCAGATTTTGGTAGAATCATTCTTTTAATTTACATGTGTACACATTTTCCAAAAGTGCCTGCTGCTAAATTCACCTATGACCAAGGAGTCTATTATATGGATTTCTACCATTTGTTATTTGCAGACTGCATTTTCCTGAACTTTGGGTGAAAAAGAGAGCTCATTTATGTAAGTTTTAGGGCCTGGAAAAAATCCATTTACCATGCTCTTGTTTAGCTATGAAAGTGATTTCTGTTAAAGAGCTGTAAGAAAAAAGTTTTAATCCTCCCGAGGAGAGATCCTTCTCTGAAACAAAGAAATTCTGCTTTCTCCAGAGAATAAAGATCAAGTCAAATAACATATACAGAAGAAACAACAGGTAGAAGATATTTTCATCCAATTCCTGTTACATCACAGTGGGTCTATTGTTCTCTAAACAAATGGAATCAGAGAGCACTTCATGCTCTTTTTAAGTTGCTCTAAAAGACTTATGAGATAAAGTCTGCCTTTTTCAGGAGAACCAGCATGTATGAATAAATTCACACTCAAAGTGCTAATGGACAGATTTCAGAATGGTGCCTTGAAATTTTTGTTAAGCTCAATGCGTGTACATGAGTATTTTTGTGTGTTTGTGTGCATGTGTGAAACAAAAACTAGTATTCTTTCAGCATAAAAATCATGCTTCCCCTTTCTACCAAATTAAATTCCACAGTGCTCACTATCCTGTACATACTTGTTCCTCTGCACAGTACAAGATAGGTTAAGACTAGAGCCTGGGTGTAAACAATTCTTTGAGATTTAAGTATTGTTATGAGAAAATATTCTCTGTAAATCCAGATCTCTGGATACATTTAGTCATCAATGGCTTACATGTGAAGAATTCAGATTAGCTGTCTGCAATTAGATGAGTGACGAGCATCATGTGTACATTTGGGCAGTGTAATCATCTAGTCAAATTGAGCAGCCTTGAGCATCTGCAGAGACTGGAGGCAGTATCTAGCAACCATTGCTGATCTTTTTTTTTTTTTTTAAGACAGAACCTCACTTTGTTACTCAGGTTGGAGTTCAGTGGTGTGATCTCGGCTCACTGCAACCTCCACCTCCCAGGTTCAAGCAATTCTCTTGCCCCAACCTCCCAAGTAGCTGGGATTACAGGCATGCGCCACCATGCCCGGCTATTTTTTGTATTTTTAGTAGAGATGGGGTTTCATTCTGTTGGCCAGGCTGGTTTCGAAATCCTGGCCTCAAGTGATCCACTTGTCTCAGCCTCCCAAAGTGCTGGGATTACAGATGTGAGCCACCATGCCTGGCCTACTGCTGACTTTAAAAATCACATAACAGATGAGGGACATTTAATTGGTGAGCCTCAAACTACAGGTGGAGAATTGAAGATAGTCATATTTTTGGCCAAATCAACCCTTTTAAAAATGGTCTTTGAAAGGTTTTGAGGCTTGGTTGGGATCTGGATATTTGGTGGATTTATAAAGATTCACGAATTCAGAGTTAGGGTCATTTCATACATACACACAGACATACACGTATTATTTGAAAATGTGATTAATACATAGTAATTTCATCAGAAAACATGACTAGCTGATATGGTTAAAGTAAGTTCATATAATATTGATTATCTGGGCCTAAGGACGCTTCAGGTAATTTAGATTAACACGGGGAAAGGTGAATAATATATACTGAATCTAATTTTGAACACTCATAATGAACACTCATACTAGCTGTGTTATCTAATTAAATTTAGAAACTTATAAACAGTATTATTACTAATTCTCTCTTAATTCCATTTTAGAGCTTAAAAAAAGACAAAAGACAAAATGAAGACATCGAGAAGTTAAGTACCTTCTAGCTGAAGGTTCTATAGCCAATAAATTCTGGAGCTGGGATCTAAACTTAAGACTGCTTGATTTTAGGATGGGTCGGTGCCTTTTGCACTACACAGCACTGCTATAAAATTCCTGTTTACAGTACTTCTCAACCTGGGGCCCATAGGCACCCAAGGGCTTGTGGATGGAATTCAGGGGACCCATGAACACGGTGGCGAAAAAGGTACATTTTTCTCTTCACTAACCTCCAACTCAATTTTAGCATTTATTTCAATTATAAATGTTGACAAAACCTTAGACATATTAGTTCTTGGTTTTGTTTTGTGTTACCTTTGTAAGAGAGGAAAATAATAAGGATAAGGTTTTAGCAGCAGATAAGAAAAAGTCAAAGGGGGACCTCCTTGATGGTAGCAATCCAGGTCAAACATATTTGAAGCTGCTAAATAAACGGTACTCAGACAGGTCTGAGAATCAGAATCACCTTTAGAGTTGATTAATTATACAAATTCCTGGACCTTGCTCTCTACAGATTTTGATATGGCTGAGCTTAAGATAAATTGTGGTCACTGGCACCATGGTATACACACACAGGTACACAATAGGTTGTGTGAAGGGGATGGAAAGATCATAAATGCATGGCTGGATGGCTAAATATTGGCATGAACAAGCTAGAAGGGGGAAAGGCACTAAAAGAAGCAGCAGGAGCCAAGAGGCAGCTAGTGCTGTGCTCTTCAACTACACCCCGTCTCACTATCTCTGCACTTTAAATGGGTGAATTGTATGCTATGTGAATTATATCTTAATAAAACTGTCTTTAAAAAGTTTTATATACCATGATCAAGGGGAATTCATTCCAGGAATGCAAGATTAGCTAACATCCAGAAATACAATCTTTCTCTGCTTTTTTATGTTAAAAATAATACTGCAATGAATAGACATATTGTCATCTTTTCAGAGTATTGTTAAGAGACAATACATCACTCCTCTGTTTTCTTTTTCAGTTTAAAATTAAGCTGGAAAATGATACAGGAAATGGACACGTGGAAATCAGAATATGAGCCTTATTCCTCATAAATCCAGTTGAAGAGTATCAGGAAGCTACTCCTCATTTCTACCACGTTAGGCACTTCAATGCTGGCATACAAATTATATGCCGTATCACAGGGCTGTAGGCAACTACCAGGAAGTCTGAAATTATTTGTAATCCTCTCCCAAATAAATAAGTAAAAAGTGTAGGAGATGGAGAGGAAATAACATGAGGCTAGAAGAAGGGCTGAGCTCAAATAGATCTCTGTTTCTCCTGCTCACCACCCTTACTTTTCCCTTCCCAGCGCCTCACCTCAAGAAACACTTTAATAGATATGTAAAAGCAGTATTTTATGTAGATTTGGTGGAGGGGGGTGGGTATAGATTTTCTGGAGAGCAGCTTCAGAACCCAGGACTATTTTGTAAGTACTGTTACTGAGCTCTGCTTTTGCCTGATGACATTTTATCTATTAATAGCGTTTATTAGTGACTGTTGAATGGATTTTCATGTACTTATACACCACATAGGAAGTGAAAAAGGAGTCGTCTCTGACATTTGTCTCATGCTTTATTTGATATTTATTGGAGCCAAACTAGAATCTGAACATGTTAAAAATCAGCTCATTATGAGACCACTTATTACTAGACAAGCCACCTTACTTACTGTAGAGAAATTAATAGGCTTTATGTGCAAAGGCTACTAAAGGTGGCAAACAGAAGGCATAAGAGGTGGTAAGAAGAAGGAACAAAGCTATTGCTAGTACTGTAGCACACCTGTTCTAGTAGCCACTAGTGCTGTAAGAGAGGCCTTCTATTTTAAAGGGCAAAAAGAGATGTTCAAGCACATCCAATGTGAGTAGGTAGAAAAGAAATGACTGTCAACATTTGCTTATATGGTCAGATGTATTTGGTTAATAAGAAAAGGCATTTTGCTATTGTGACTTAATTAGTGATTTCCCCCCACCTTGGGCTCAAATTAATGTAGAAATATTAAGCTTGATGAAGATTATAGACATTCTGGGTAATGACATTTAGGATGCATATCTTAGATATTCTTAAAGCTGACACTTCAATGTTGGAGATTAGGTCTTCTTAGACCTCGAGAATCAACTCAGAGGCTTTCATGCCAACTTTACTGGGAGAAATAAGCAGAGCTGCTCAGCCTCGACAGGCCTGCCCACCACAACTACTTCTGCGGGAAGTGGTCCATCCACCCTCCTACCACTACGTCGCCATGTTATTCCCACAGTCACAGGTAATGGACCTACTGATAGGTACTGGACTTAAAGTAATGGACCTACTGATAGGTACTGGACTTAAAGAGGGACAACCAGTTCATAAACTGGCCAGTAGCCCACAGCTTATTAAAAAAGATGAGCTGAACCAATGAGATCTATCCTTTCAGGATTTCAAAACAGGTTTGTAAGTTCTCAGTTGCTGAGAAAGCTGAAGCCAAAAAGTTCTGATTTGGAGAAGAGCTTGGCGTGCCATGTCTATAGTGAGATAAAGGCATGAGGGAGCAGAAACTATAAGTCAGAAATGTCAACTGATAGAGAAAAAAAAGTGAAATCTCCAAACAAAACAAAACAAAACAAAACAAAACTGCAATGCTATGGGGAAGGCAGGGTGGGGATCATTTCTATCAGCTGAGTCCAACTCTTGGTCTTGGACTTTTGGGAGTGCTTTTTAAATTTCCCTTGGTAAATCCACCCACAACCTGAAAAACGTTGACTGGGCTTCTTTTTCTTATAAGCAAATGTGTCAGGTTAGGTATACTCACTTCTAAATGCCAAAGTTGAAGGTGGCTTAAGACTCCACAGATGAATTGTAGTATTTTGAATCTCTGAAACTCCAATAGTTGACTCTTTTGACCAACATAAAAGATAATCTCTTATGGTTCAACCTAACACTGTACCCTATGTGTATCACCTTGGGCATGCACAGAGTAGGAAGCCCTCCATGGGTTTAGTAACCACCTACCTTTTTGTTCCTCATGTTCTGCCACTTTTCCTATTGAATCTTTGCACGAAATTATTACACTCACCTGAATGTGCCATGCTGTTTTACATCTTCAAAAAAATTGTCTGTGCTGTTCCCCC
Source organism: Mandrillus leucophaeus (assembly GCF_000951045.1). Classification (NCBI taxonomy): domain Eukaryota; kingdom Metazoa; phylum Chordata; class Mammalia; order Primates; family Cercopithecidae; genus Mandrillus; species Mandrillus leucophaeus. The sequence continues at coordinate 1,425,664 of NW_012102432.1, forward strand.
TTCACTGAAATATTATTCTCTGACTTTTTAACCTATAAATTTCTATTCATCTTTCAAGACTTATTCATGTGTCAGCTCATCTGTGAAATGTTCCTGGATTTTACCAGATCCCTTCTTCAATCCACTTTTCCTTGATACCTTGGTCCTCTAACTTTATGTTAGTTTGTATCACACTGAGATACTATTACTTGTTGAAGGTCTTTCTTACCTACAGGGCTATGGGGTCCTTGAGAACAAGGACCACGTTTTACTCTTCTCTCCATTTTTGGCATGAGCAAGCACTCATTATGTGTGTGCTCTTAATTGACCCAAGACCACATAGAACATCAGAGAAAGATCTCAAACAACTCAAAAACTCAAAATTGAAAGACAGTCATCATGCAGCAACAACATATCCATCATGCTCCACCACTGACATGTGGCAAGAAATAAGCCTGGAAACTAAAAACAAATCCCAGTACTTTGAAACTGAAAGCACCAGACACAACTTATGCCTCCGTTCAAGTAATTGTTGAACATGCTGCTTGAATTATAGCCAAGAAAATGAAGAGTTTGGGCTTGGAAATAACAGTCCAATTTCCCTGCAAATGTATACTTTCTCTTGTTGAAAGTTTGAGAATAGGATAAATAAATCTGCTAATTTATACTGTAATCCATTGAAAATATCGGTTTGGGATGGACTCGCTGGTAGAGAAATTCACTTTTTTTAAGTTGATAAGTTAATAATTGGATTTACATTTTAGAAACATACAGACAATAGCTTTAAAAGGGGGAGTTACAGGAAGGGAGATCTATTCAGGGACTGTTCCAAACTTAAATTAAGGCAGTGGCTGTCTAGATGCAGAAAGGAAAACAGGGAGAGATATTTAGGAGTATTCACAGTGAAGCCATCAGAGTTTCATTTACATAGGTAGGGTTGAGGATAAGAAGTCTCAGACTATTGTAATTTTTATATCAATATCCGTGGTCATGAATTTAACTAAAGAGGTAGTGAAACCTGGAACTATGTGAGGTGATAAATACGTTAATCAACTTCATTGTGATAATTATCTCACAATGCATATATATCAAAACATCAGGTTGTACACCTTGAATACATACAGTTTTTGTTGATTTTACCTCAGTGAAGCCAAGAAAGACAGAACAATCAGCACAGAAACAAAAACAAACAAAAAATATATTCAACAATGTTTACTTCTGGACCCTTTGGTAAGGTAGTGCTGTTAATTTTTCTGGAAACTGTTATGAAGATGGATAATAGTTTTTTCACAGAGAAGTTTTCAATCATTATATGAGTGAAAGTCAAAACACCTTAACATGAACTAATTCTCACATGGGAGGAATAGGCATTTACAGTGTTAGAAACACTTCAACATAACTGGTATCAATCAGGATATATGTGGAATTTGTTGTAATGGAACTAGTATAAGTAATTTATGTCTTGGTCTACACATTGAAGAATGTTTTCAGTTTTGAGGATCAAAGTCAAAACAAATTCAACAATATTTAATAATATTGAGGATTATGATTCTCACACCAGCTTGAGTCATTTATTTGGACTTTTGAAAAACCCCACATAATAACAAAATATTCTAAAATTGTTGGTTAAATTTTAACTAGTTCTCAATTCGGTACCAAGTGATTTGCAAAAACACCCACATAGTTTGCTCTGGACAGAAAATGTGGTGTTATCATGGCTCCTTTTTCCCTTTTTCTTCCACTTCCACATGTCCAGTCATACACTAAGAGCTGTTCATTTTACGTTCTCATTGGTTCATTTTATGTTCTCCACTGTCATGTGGAAGATTGTCAAAATGGCCATGGTACTTTGCAGCTCTTCCTCTAAAGGAGTGGAATCCTCATCCTTTGAATCTAGGTTGCCTTTGTGGCTTACTTTGACCAGTGGGATGCAGCAGAAGTAAGATTTGAGGAGTTTCAAGACTTGGACTCAGAGGCCTTGAAGCTTCTACTAATATACTCTTAATCATGAGACTGCCATGGGAGAATACCTATTTAGTCCTCACAATAACACAATTACTTAGGAGGTAGGTACTACCGTTATCCCCACTTTAGAGGTGAGGGACCTGGAACACAGAGAAGCTGAGCAACATGGCTGAGGCTATGGGGCTGGTTATCAACTGAGATAGGATTTAAAACTAAGCATATTTAAACCTACCACTCACCTAGGCAGAGACAAATGCTCTGCTGACCAGGGCTAAGTCGAATCTCCTTGCTATCTGTGATGGGAGGATTATGCACCTATCACTGTGGGTAGCACTTTTCAGAGTTGTAATTACTTGCCCCAAAGCATGTCTTTCTCAATAGCTTTTAAGTGCAGTGAGGGCAAGACCACATCTGTCTTGTTTTCTGTGTATCCCCAGTGCCTGGAAACGTACTAGACATACAGCAGATATTTAAGAGAGAATAATTATTTTCCTTTTAGAATTCCTGCTGTACACACAGATAGACAAACAGACAGACAGACAGACAGACACACACACACACACACACACAGACAGTGAGCCTGTTGCTCACTGCCTATTGGTGTTCATCATCACACCAAGACAGCAAGAAAAACATACGGTGTATTGATGTGCAGTTTTGAGAAACTCTCATAACTTTTTAAAATAAGAGGATGACAGTATGTATTAACTAAGTTTTTCTCTTTGCCCTGGTTATACAAGAAGTTTATAATTAAGTATTATGGCTAATTATTGGAGATTTGTGGGGGCAGCAGGTTTTGTTCTTTTTCTCTACCTTTCTCTTATTTTTGACTGTTTTCTTTGTTTTATTGATAGCTATTTTTGGTCTTTTCATTTTTTGTGTTTTTATTATTAGCTGCGTAAATCTTTTGGAGAGTGAACAGAATATGAAAATATCTGTAAAACAATAAGCGATGTGTTTTTAATATTTGTTTACTTGACACATGCAGCATATAAAATTGGAAATGAAATATATTTATTGCTTGAGGAATGCCATGCCTTTCAAGGAGAGCATCAGTTATTTCCCTCAAGCCACAATGAAGGATTAACATTATGTACTGTACACAGATACAGAATCATCTCAAGAGAAGTATTTTCTTTTTCTGTTTTTCTCCTACCGTTCTTGCATTTGTTGTTCTCATAACGGATTGATCCCCGTTCCCAACCATTCAAAGTTAAATCTGCCAGTCTCTGGGTTTCCCATTGTCCTGCCTCAGGTTCAGGGTAGAGAGCAGCTGTGGGTTTGATAGCTCACCTAGTGAAACATATGCTTACAATTGTCCTCCAGAAACAAGTGCTGACAACTGCATTCAAACTGTTCACATGCGCCAAGTGCAGTCCAGACTCTAACATATTAAGAAGTAACCAAATCATCAGGGTTTCGCACTTTACTGACACCACGCATGTTACAGACCTTTCTCAAAGGGCAAAAGCTTATGTTGCTTTTTTTAGTTTAGCAATAAATATTTATGGGATTACTAGCCCATTGTAAATAGGATAACCAAATGCATTCTAATGCAAAACTGCTGGCTGCTTATCTGGCTGTTTGACAGAATGCAATTACAAGATCAATTTTCTTTTTTGTGCCCTTCTGTTACTATTCCCTGGATCACCCATGATGGACCCTCTGTAGGTATTTTTTTCAACTGTGCTAGGTAATTCAACATGAATCCTTTTATATGAGTAGATGAGAAGTGAAGCAGAATTTGGCCACTCTGCAAAGCAGGTGGCAATCTCTTAGGAGTACAGCAGTGGGGCAGGGTTTTACTGGAAAGTACTGATCATCCTCAAGCTGTCTCTCCCTGCAATATATAAAAATAAAAGACACTTAATAAAATTATTACCCCAGATGGGATAAAAACAATTCAGTATTATATGTTAAATGTGTCATTTAGTCATTTACTTGTTCCACAAATATTTATTTATAATAGGAAGGTTTAATTATGATTCCACATGTCTAGTGTAAGTAGCTCTGCAAGACTACTTGTTATGGGAGTATCATCTATCTCCGTTTTTTATACGTACATTTGTAGGTACTAAAACTCCTTTGCTGAGGTTGGGAGCGCTTGAATTGAGCACGTTTTTCTTTTTGTTGCAGCGGGAGGGGGCGTGGCGGTGGTGGTTTGGAAGTAGGGGTGGGAGAACCAGCTTGCCTGAAAGTATGATTTGCTCTCTGCCACTTATTCCAGTACTGGCCTCATGAGGAACACCTGGCTGTCCAGTTGTGAGGGTGCTCAGTTTGAGAGGCAGGGATTTGAAAAACACTTTAGTTGCCTCTCTAAAGCCATGCTCTTCAACTGGATTTATGAGGAATAAGGCTCATATTCTGATTTCCATGTGTCCATTTCCTGTATCATTTTCCAGCTTAATTTTAAACTGAAAAAGAAAACAGAAGAGTGATGTATTGTCTCTTAACAACCCTCTAAAAAGATGACAATATGTCTATTCATTGCAGTATTATTTTTAACATAAAAAAGCAGAGAAAGATTGTATTTCTGGATGTTAGCTAATCTTGCATTCCTGGAATGAATTCCCCTTGATCATGGTATATAAAACTTTTTAAAGACAGTTTTATTAAGATATAATTCACATAGCATACAATTCACCCATTTAAAGTGCACAATTCAGTGATTTTTAGTATATCCACAGAGCTGTGCAACTATCACCACAGTCTAATTTTAGAACATTCACATAATTGCAAAAAAGAAATCCAATGCCCATTAACAGTCACTCTCCATCTCTCCTCCTCCTCACCACCACCTCCCCGGTGTAAGTGACCACGGATCTACTTTCTGTTTCCATAAATTTGCCTGTTACAGCATTTCATATAAATAGTATCATATACTATGTGGTCTTCTGTGAATGGTTTCTTTAACTTATAATGTTTTTGAGGGTTATCTACATTGTAGTATATACTAGTGATTCATTTATTTTTATTGCTGAATAATATTTCATTGTATGAAAGTTAATGAGTTACACATTATGGTTTGGCTATTATAAGTAAAGTTGTTGTGAACATTTGTGTACAAATTTTTGTGCGGATTTATGTCTTCATTTTTCTTGGGTATATACTTAGAAGGGAAATTGCTGGTTTACATGGAAGCTCTATATTTAATTTGTTGAGAAACTGTCAGACTGTTTTCCAAAGCAGCTGCATCAACTTACATTTCGAACCAGCAGTGGATGAGGGTTTTAATTTCCTTACATCTTCACCTGCATTTGTAACTGTCTGTCTTTTAAAATCATAGCCGAATCAGTAGGTGTGAAGTGACTATTTCACCGTAGTTTTCATTTGAAAATAAAACTTTTCATATGTTGCTGGATTTTGGATTGTCAATGTCTGAAAAAAGTTTCATATACCTATGTTTTTTATTTTTGTGATGTCTTTTTGTGGTCTTGGTGTCTAAGCAATACCAGACCAACAGAAGCTGGGAAATGTTCCTTCATGCTCTATTTTCTGAAAGAACTTGTGAAGAATTGGTATAAAATATTTGATAGAATTCACCAGTGAAGCTATCAGGGTTTAGGATATTTTTGTTGTTGTTGCTGGGTCCAGTTGTGACGGTGCTCAGTTTGAGAGGCAGCGATTTGAAAGACAACTTCAATTTCTTTCTAAAGAAATTGTAAAGTAACTAAAAGATATTTAGTTACTAATTTATTTATTTTCTCTTTTTCAGTACATTCAGAATTTATACTTCTGCTTGAGTCAGTTTTAGCAATTTGTCCATTTATTGGTAGTTCGTCTAAATTATTGGCATACAGTTGCTCATAGCATTATCTTATAATCTTTTAAAATTTCTGTATGGTCAATAATTATGTCCCTTCTGTCATTTCTGATTTTCATGATTTATGCCTTCTTTGGTTTTTCTCTTGATCAGTCTAGCTAAAGCCTTATCAGTTGTGCTGGTCTTTTGAAAGTAGCAACCTTTGGTCATACTGATTTCTTCCTGTTTTTTTTTTATTTTTGTTTTATTAATTTTTTGCTTTACTCTTTATTATTTCTTTACTTCTGCTTGCTTTAGGGGTAGTTTGTACTTCTTCTAGTTACTTGAAGTGAATATTTAGACAAATTGTTTGAAAACCTTTTTCATTTCCAATGTGTCCATTTATAACTATCAATTTACCTCTTAGAACTGTGTTAGCTGTGTCTTGTATATTTTGATACATTTCCATGATAGTTTCCATTCTATTCAATGTTCTTATGGTCAGAGAACACACTTAAATAATTTTAATCTTTTAAAATTTATTGAGATTTGTTTTATAGCCTTTCTTTTGGTCTGTCCTGGAAAATGCTGCATGTGCTC
>NW_012102432.1:1432471-1435264 GCF_000951045.1 Mandrillus leucophaeus
TGTTAAGTGGAATGTTTTACAAAATATCAGTCAGGTCAGGTTGGTTGCTAGTGTTGTGGAGGTCTTTTATATCCTTGCTAATTCTCTGTGTCTCCTTCTGTTCCACCTGCTATAACCAAATACCATAGACTGGGTGACTTATAGGCAACAGAGATTTATTTCTTACAGTTCTAGAGTCTGGGAAGTCTAAAACCAGAGTGTCAGCATGGTTGGATTCTGCTGAGGGTCTTCTTCCAGGCTGCAGACTGCTGATTTCTTGCAGTGATATCACATGATGGAAGGGGCTATCTGGCTTCTGAGGGCTATTTTATAAGGGCGTTAATTCCATTCAAAGCCCTCGTGACTTATTCACTTACTAAAAACCCCATTGTTTATGCTATCATCTTTGGGATTAGGATGTTAATGTATGAATTTTGGGGGGACAAAAGCTTTCAGTCTGTAGCACTCTGTTTATCAATTATTTTTGTGCATGTCTATAAATTTAAAACATTTTATTTTTTATTAATACATAATATTTTTGTAGGGTACAAAAATGCACATTTTATGACATGCATAGAATGTTTAATGGTCAAGTCAGAGTAGTTGGTGTATCTATCACCTTGAGTATTTATCATTTCTATGTTTCGATATCATTTCTAGTTCTCTTTTCTAATTATTTTGAAATACACACAATATTGTTACTATGTATAGTCACCTTAGTCTGCTAACAAACGTTAGAACTTGTTTCTTCTATCTAACTGTAGTTTGTACCCATTAACCAACTTCTCTTCATTTTTTTTGATTCACCCAGTCTATCCATTGTCTGGTGTGTATCATTCTATTCTCTGTGTCCATGTGACCAAGTTATTTATTTATATATTTTTAGCTCCCACATATGAGTAAGAACATGTAGTATTTGTCTTTCTGTGCCTTGCTTATTTCACTTAAAATAATGACCTCCAATTCCATCTATGTTGTAGTGAATGGCATGGTCTTTTTATGACCAAATAGTATTCCCATTATGTATATATGCCACATTTTCTTTATCCATTCATCCATTGATGAACACCTAGGTTGATTCCAAATCTTTGCTATTGTGAATAGTGCTGAGATAGACACATGAGTGCAAGTGATCCTTTGATGTACTGATTTCTTTTCATTTGGATAAATACCCAGTAGTGAGATTGCTGGACTGTATGGTAGTCAAATTTTTAGTTTTTTGAGAAATCTACATACTGCTTTCCATAGTCTTTTACTTATTTACATTCCCTCCAACAGCATATAAGCATTCCCTTTTCTCAGCATGCTTGCCAGCCCTGTTATTTTTGTCTTTTTAGTAATTGTCATTTTAACTGGAGTGAGTTGATATATCATTGTGTTTTTTTTGGTTTTTTTTTTGTTTTTTTTTTTTGCATTTCTCTGATGATTAGTGATGTTGAGCATCTTTTCATACAACTGTTGGCCATTTGTATGTCTTCTTTTAAGAAATGTCTATTCATGTCCCTTCTCCATTTTTTAATGAGATATGTTTTCCTGTTGAGTTCCTTATATATACTGAATATTAGTTCCCTGTTGAATAAGTAGTTTGCAAGCATTTTCTCCATTCAAGAGGTTGCTGTACACTCAATTAATTGCTTATTTTGCTGTGCAGATTTTTAGTTAAATATCCCATTTGTTTATTTTGGATTTTGTTGCCTGTGCTTCTGAGGTCATAGCCATAAAATCTTTGCCTAGAGCAATGTTTCCAAGAGTTTCTTCTGTGTTCTTCTCACAGTTTTATAGTTTTGGGTCTTACCTTAAAATCTTTAATTCATCTTACCTTAAAATCTTTAATCCATCTTGAGTTGACTTTTGTATATGGTGAGAGATAGGGATACAGTTACATTCTTCTGCATATCGCTATCTAGTTTTCCCAGCAGAATTTTTTGAAAAGGGTTTATTTTACCCAGTATATGTTCCTGGAGGCTTTATGGAATATCAGTTGAGTTGGCTGCAAATACTTGGATTTATTTCTGGGTTCTCTAGTCTGTTCCATTGGTCCATGCATCTATTTTTATTCCAATACTATGCTGCTTTGGTTAGTATAGCTTCATAACATGTTCTGAAGTCAGATAATGTGATGCCACCAGCTTTGTTCTTTTAGTTCAGGATTGTTTTGATTATTCTGGCCCATTTTTTATTCCATACACATTTTAATATGTTTTTTCTATTTCTGTGAAAAACAAAATTGTCAATTTGATAAAGACTGCTTGAATCTGTAGAGTACTTTGGGTAGTATGATTAATGATATAAATTCTTCTAACCCATAAGCACAAAATATCCTTCCATTTTTTTATGTCCTCCTCATTTCTTTCATCAGTGTTTTATAGTTTTTCTTGTAGGTATCTTTCACCTCCTTGATTAAATTTATTCATATGTATTTTATTTACTTTTTGCAGCTATTTTAAATGAAGTTGCCTTCTTGCTTTCTTTTTGGCTATTTCATTATTGGCATATATAAATGCTACTGATTTTTATGTTAATTTTGTATCCTGCAACTTTACTGAATTTGTTCTTAAGTTCTAAGAGTTTTTGGTGAAATCTTGATTTTTCTAAATATAAAATCATGTCATTTGCAAAGAGGGACAATTTGACTTCTTTTCCAATTTGGAGGACTTTTATTTCTTTCTCTTGTCTTATTGCTATGCTAAGAAGGTTCTATACTATATTGAATAAAAGTGGTAAAAATGGGCATCCTTGTCTTGCTACAGTTCTTAGAAGAAGAGCTTTTGACTTTTCTCCATTCAGTATATTGGTGGCTGTGGGTTTGTCATA
>NW_012102432.1:1435314-1443165 GCF_000951045.1 Mandrillus leucophaeus
TATTTACTTTTTGCAGCTATTTTAAATGAAATTGGCTTCTTGATTTTTTTTTGGCTATTTCATTATTGGCATATATAAATGCTACTGATTTTTATGTTAATTTTGTATCCTGCAACTTTACTGAATTTATTTGTAAGTTCTAAGAGTTTTTGGTGAAATCTTGATTTTTCTAAATATAAAGTCATGTCATTTACAAAGCGGGACAATTTGACTTCTTTTCCAATTTGGATGACTTTTACTTCTTTCTCTTGTCTTATTGCTATGCTAAGAAGGTTCTACACTATGTTAAATAAAAGTGGTGAAAATGGGCATCCTTGTCTTGCTACAGTTCTTAGAAGAAGAGCTTTTGACTTTTCTCCATTCAGTATATTAGCTATGGGTTTGTCATATATGACCTCTATTATTTTGAGCTATGTCTTTTCTATGCCTAACTTTTAGTTGAGAGTTTTTATTCATGAAAGGGTATTGAATTTTATCAAATGCTTTTTTCTGCATCTAATAAAATGATCAAATGAGTCTTTAATTCTGTCTATGTGATGTATGATATTTATTGATTTTCATATGTTGAACCATTTCTTCATCCCTGGAATAAATCCCACTTGATCATGGTATATTATTTTTTTGATATGCTGTTGGATTTGGTTTGCTAGTATTTTGCCGAGAACTTTTGCATCTATGTTCGTCAGTGATATAGGCCTATAGTTTTCTTTCTTTGCTCTGTCCTTGTCTGGGTTTAGTATTAGGATGATGCTATCATTGTAGAATGAGGTAGGGAGAATTCCCTCCTCTTTAATTTTTAGGATAGTTGAGGGAATTGGTATTAGTTCTTCTTTATACATTTGGTATAATTCATTGATAAATCTGTCTGCTCCTGGGCTTTTCTTTGTTGAGAGACATTTTATTGCTGATTTAATCTCATTACTCATTATTTAACTGTCCAGGTTTCCTACTTCTTCTTGGGTCAATCTCGGTAGGTTGTATATTTTTAGGACTATATCCATTTCCTCAGGGTTTTCTAGTTAACTTATAATGGTTCATAATAGTCTCTGATGATCATTCGTATTTCTGTGGTATCAGTTGTAATGTCTCCTCAATTCTGATTTTGTTTATTTGGGTCTCCCCTCTTCTTTTGTAGGGTAGCAGTTTATCTTTTCTAGGAACCAACTTTTTGTTTCATTGATCTTTTGTATTGTTTCTGCAGTCTCCATTTCATTTAGTTCTGCTCTGATCTTTATTCTTTCTTTTCCCTGTCAATTTGGGGTTTGGTTTGTTCTGTTTCTCCTAGGTTCTTGAGGTGTATTATTTGGTCGTTTATTTGAAAGTTTTCTAAGATTTTCTTTTGATGTAGTCGTTTATTAGTATAAATTTCCCTTTTACCACTTCTTTGATTCCAGTTTTGTTCCATTATGGTATATGAGAAGATACTTGGTATAATTTTGAACTTTACAAATTTGTTGATACTTGTTTTGTGTTCTAACATATTGTCCATCTTGGAGAATGTTCTGTATGTTGCTGAGAAAGATGTATACTCTGACAATGTTGCATAAAATATTCTGTAAATGTCTGTCAGGTCTATTTGGTCTAACATGCAGTGTAAATTCAATTTTTTTTGGCTTTCTGGCTAGATGATCTCCATAATGGTGAGAATAGGGTATTGTAGTCTATGACTAGTTTTGAATCAAATTCTATCTCTCTCATTATATCTGGTAACATTTTCTTTATGAGTCTTGGTGCTCCAATGTTAGGTATATATAGATTTAGAATGGTTAACTATCCTTTTGTTAGATTGACCAATTTATCATAGTATAATGACCATTGTCTTTTAAAATCATTTTTTATTTAAATTTTGTTTTATACGAGTATAGCTATTCCTGCTTTATTTTGGTTTCCATTTGCATAGAATATCTTTCTCCATCCACTTACTTGCAATCTATATGTATCTTCAAAGATAATGTGTGTTTCTTTCAGACAGTACATACATAGATCATGTGTTTTTTTAAATCCATTTGGTCAGTCTGTGTCTTTTAAGTGAAAAATTTAATCTGCTTACTTTCAAGGCTATTATTAATATATGAGGTTTTGTTCCTATCATATTCTTCATACTGTTTGTTGTTTTCTGTATTCTTTGTTCCTTTGTTTTTCTCTTATTTTTTGTTCTTGTGATTTGGTGGTTTTCTGTAGTGGTACCATTTGAGTCTTTTCCTCATTTGTGTATTTGCTTTACAAATAAATGTTATACTTTCTCTTGTTTACATGATGGTAACTTTCATCCTTTTATATCCAGATTCAGAACTCCCTTGAACATTTCTTATAAGGCCAGTGTAGTAGTGATGAATTCTCTCATCATTTGCTTGTCTTGGAAAGACAACTTCTCCTTCATGGATGAAGAATAATTTTGCTGGAGATAGTACCTTAGGGTAGCAGTTTATTTTTTCTATCAGCACTTTGAATATCTCGTCCCATCTCTCTTGTCCTGTAAGATTTCTGCTGAGAAGTCCACCATTGGTCTTATGGGATTTCCTTTATAGATGACTAGATGCTTTTGTCTTGCTTTTTAAATGAATTTTGTTTTTTCTTTGATTTTTAGATAGTTTGACTATAATGTGCTGATATAGTTTAGATATTTGTCCTGACAAATCTCATGTCAAAATGTAATTTTTAGTGATTAAGGTGGGGCCTGGTAGGAGGTGCTTGGGTCATGGGGGTCAATCCCTCATGTCTTAGTGCTGTCCTAACAATAGTGAGTGAGTTCTTGTGAAATCTGGTTGTTTAAAATTGTGTGGCACCTTGCTCCCACTCTTTGTCTTGCTTTGGCTTTGACATGTAATATACTTGCTTCCACTTCACCTTCTGCCATCAGTAAGAGTTCCCTGAGGCCTCCACAGAAGCTGAGCAAATGTTGGTGCCATGCTTGTACCTCCTACACAACTGAGTCAATTACACCTATTTTCTTTATAAATTACTCTTCCTACAGTATTTCTTTATAGCAATGTAAGAATGACTTAACACATGTGCCTTGGATAAAACTTTTTTATTGTAATCATTCAGGGATTGCTGGGCCTCCTGTGTCTGTATGTTTAAACCTCTGGTTAGACTTGGAAAAATTTTGGCTATTATTTCATTAAGTAGGTTTTCTAACACTTTTATTCACTCTTTGCCTTCTAGGATACCAATAATTCATATATTTGGTTGCTTTACGGTGTTTCATATATCATGAAAACTTTGTTTATTTTTAAAATTCTTTTTTTAAAATCTTTGTTTGACTGTTTCAAGAGACCTGTCTTCAAGTTTTGAGATTCTTTCTTCTGTTTGATTTAGTTTATAGTGTGTTTTTTGTTTTTGTTTTTCACAGGGTCTCGCTCTGTAACCTAGGCTGGAGTGCAGTCATGCAATCTCAGCTCACTGCAATCTCCATCTCCTGGGATCAAGGTATCCTCCCACCTCAGCCTCCCAAGTAGCTGGGACTACAGGAACATGCCATCATGTCTGGCTTTTTTTTTGTATATTTTTTAAAGATGGAGTTTCACTATGTTGCCCAGGCTGGTTTCAAATGCCTGGACTCAAGTGACACACCTGACTTGGCATCTCAAAGTGCTGGGATTACAGGTGTGAGCTACCATACCTGGTCTGATTTAGTTTATTGTTGAAGCTTTAAATGTATTTTCTATTTCATTCAATGAATTCTTCAGTTCCTGAATTTCTGTTTGGTTCTTTTTAATGATATCTATCTCTTTGGTATATTTTTCATTCATATTCTGAATTGCTTTTATGATTTCTTTGTATAGTTTCTTGGAATTTTCCCATATCTCACTGAATTTCTTTTATCAGAATTTTCAATTCTTTTTCTGAGATTTTGTAAATTTCCTTTTGATTGGGATTTGTTGCTGGAGAATTATTGTGTTCCCTTTGAGGTATCACAATTCCTTGCTTTTTCATGTTTCTTACCTTCTTACTTTGATATCTATGCATCTGGTATAATAGTTGCTTCTTCCTAATTTTTCAAATTTGCTTTTGTAGGGAAAGATTTTTTCCATTTTGCTGTGACAGAGAGACTCTTTGGGCTCTGAGTCAATCTCAACTGAATTGACTGCTAGCTTTCTTCTTCTTTTGAGCCTCAGGTGTTTCCTGCTAGTTCTTTATTGAACTCCAGTGTTCTTTCCTAGGTATTATATTCAAGGTGTGATTATCTATTTACAATTTTGGTTCTCCTTTTTGCAGATGGTGAATGTCCAGTGTCTCTAGTCAGTCACGTTGAACTAAGCATCTGTTTTATCAATTATTTCTGAGTAGAATATTGAACTATCCAACTATGTTTTTTTAAAATTTTCTGTTTATTTTTAAAATCCTTTTGGCTTTCATATAGGTCTCTCAGGATTTTGTTCTTAGGTATATCATCTTGATGTATTGAATCTTTTACCATTTTCAAATACTCTCATTATCTGTAATTACATTTCTTTTTAAAGCTTATATTTTCTGATATTAATATAGATGCTCGCTGTCTTACTGCTATTATTTTTATGGGTCATCTTTTTCTATTAATTACTTTAAATATGTATGCATCTTTGAATCTCAAGTATGTCCCTTGTATATAGCATATAGTTGAAGATTTCCCTTTTGAAAATTAATCTATTCTGGCAATCTGTGCCTTTTGAATGAAATATTTTGTCAATTCAAATTTATATAATTCCTTGCATGTTTTATTTACATCTGCCGTTTTGCTATTTGTTTTCTATATGTTTATGTCTTTTTGTTTCATGTTCTTCCTTATGATCTTTTATGTTAAACAAATATTTTGTTTGTAGTTTTAATCATGTTATCTAAATTCTTCTATTGACTTTTAAACTTTATTTTTAAAGTTATTTTCAAATTACAATATGTATCTTAATACATCACAATTTAATTAATCTTTGGGTGAATATGAGCTTAACTCTGATAAAATATAAAAATTTTGTCCAATATAGCTCTATTTTCCTTTCCTCTTTGTGCTATCATTATTTTTATAATACATGTACATATATTAAAAACAAAACAAGTGTTATAATTATTGTTTTATGCAATATCTTTTATTTATCTATTTTTTGAAATAGGATCTTACTCTGTCACCCAGGCCAGAGCTCAGTGGCATGATCTCAGTTCACTGCAACCTCCGCTTCCCGGGTTTAAGTGATTCTCCCCTTCAGCCTCCCCAATAGCTGGGACTACAGTCACATACCACCACGCCCAGCTAATTTTTGTATTTTTTGATAGAGACAGAGGTTTTACCATGTTGGCCAGATCTTGGACTCCTGACCTCAGGTTATCCGCCTGCCTTGGCCTCCCAAAGTGCTGAGATTACAGGTGTGAGCTACCGTGCTTGGCCACAAACTTTTAAACACATTAGGAGAAGAACAGAGAAGTATTGCATTCATGTAGTCTTTCATATTTACCCGCACATTTATCATTTCTGTTTGCCTTTATTTTTTCCTTTTAATTCAAGTTCTTTTCTTTTTTTTTTTTTTTAGTTTGAAAAATTTTCTCTAGCATTTCTTGTAACGCAGATATGCTAGCATCCATTTTTCTTAGTTTTTGGTTATCTGAGGAATGCTTTATTTCAACTTCATTTTCATCTTTATTTTATTGGATATAGAATTCATGGTTGATTTTTTTGTTTTAGCACTTTAAATACATAATTTCATTGTCTTCTAGCATTCACTGTTTTTGATAAGAAGCCAGCTGTAAATTTTATTTGGATTTCTTTGTATGTGATGAGTTGTTTTATTTGTTACTGCTTTCAAGATTTTCTCATTTGGAGGCAGAGCAAGATAGCTGAATAGAAACCTCCACTGATCGTCCTTGCCACAGGGACACCCAATTGAACCACTACCCACAAAAAATTACCTTCATAAGAATTGAAAATCAGGTAAGCAATTACAGTACCTGCTAACTGTGTCTATGAAAGAGGCACTGAAGTGAGTAGAAGGGAAAGTCTTGAATTGCCAATGCCACTGCTTTGCCATCCTCTATCAGTGACCAAATGCCACAGAGAGAGAATATGTGGGATTGGGACAGGGAGAGCACAGCGATTGTGAGACTTTGTGTTGGAATACAGTTCTGTGCTGTCTCAGTGGAAAGCAACACTGGAAAAAACTCAACTGACACCATGCAGGGAGCATTTATAACAGCCCTAGTCAGAGTATAGAATCATCCATGCCAGTGGTGAGAACTTAGGCTCTGGCAAGCCTTGCCATTGAAGGCTGAGTGCTCTAGGGTCCTAAGTGAACGTGAGAGGTAGGCTAAGCATAAGGACTGTACTCCTGGGCAAGCATTAGTGCTGTATGGACCTTGGTGCCAGTGAACTTGGCGAGCATGTGACCTAGTGAGATGCCAGCTACATCAGTCAAGAAAGAGTTTGTGTCACCCCTCCCCACCAACACCAGCTAGCACAGATCACAGCTTTGTGAAAGACTCCTTCCCTCTGCTTGAGAGGAGAGGGAAGAGTAAAGAGGAGTTTGTCTTGCAATATGGATACCAGCTCAGCCACAGTAGGATAGGGCAGCTGGCAGAGTCCTGAGGCCCCCATTTCAGGCCCTAGCTCCCACAAGACATCTCTGGACACACTCTGGGCCAAAAAGAAACTTGTAGCCTTGAAGGGAAGGATCAAGTCTTGGCAAGATTCATGGCCTGCTAACTGAAAAGCCTTCGAACCCAAAAGCTTCAACAATCAGCAGCAATACCCAGGCAGTACTCACCATGGGCCTAGGTGAGACTCAAAGATATTCTGGTTTCAGGTGTGACCGAGCACATTCCCAGCTATAGTAGCTATGAGGAGGACTCTTTCTGCTTGAGAAAACAGAGGGAAGAGTAAAGGGGACTTTGTCTGGTAGCTTAGATACCAGCTCCATCACAGGGGAATAAAGCAAAAAGTGGGGTATTGGGGTCATTGATTCCAGTCTCTCACTCTCTCAAACCTTTTCTGGATCTTTTCTGGGCCAGACGAGAGCCCACTTCCCTGAAGAGAGAGTCCCAGGCCTGGCAGCGTTCAGTACAAGGTGACTTAGGAGTGCTTGTGTCTTGAGTGAACATTGGCAGTAACCAGACAATATTTGTTGTGATCCTGTGGTAGTGGTGACTGTGGGAAGAGTTCCACACTCCTCTTCTTGCGGAAAGGAGAGGGAAGAGTGGTAAGAACTTTGTTTTTTGGCTTCGGTGCCAGCTCAGCTGCAGTGGCATACAGTATCTGGTAAATTCCTTAAGTTTCTGATTCCAGGACCTGGCTCTCAGACAGCATCTCTAAATCTACCTCGGACTGCAGGAACTCACTGCCCTAAAGGGAAGGGCATAAGCCTGGCTGGTTTTCCCACTTGCTGATTTTAAGGGTCTAGTGCCTTGAGTGAACTTAGGTACTAGCAAGGATGTGGTTACCATGGGCTGTGGGAGAGACTCAGTGCTGTATTGGCTTCAGGTCTGATCCAGCACAGTCTCCGTGGTAATGGCCACACGGATGCTTGTGTTACTCCTCCCGCAACTCCAGGCAGCTCAGCACATACAGAGACTCTGTCTTAGGGAAAGCAAGGGAAGAGAATAAGAGTTTCTGCCTGATAATCTAGAGAATACTTCTGGGTCTTATCCAAGACCCCCAACGTGCTACCTCTACAAGTGTTCAAGAGCCACAATATTATGGGGCTTGGAATGCCTCCTAATGCTGACACAGCTGCAGAAGCCAAAAACTTAGATCTCAACAATCAAGGACCTTTGAATACCTGGAAAGTGTTTCCAAGAAGGAAGTGTACAAACAAGCCCAAACTATGAGGACTATAATAATTTCCTAATTCTTCTATGCCCAGAGACTGATGAACACTCACAAGTATCAAA
>NW_012102432.1:1447960-1448574 GCF_000951045.1 Mandrillus leucophaeus
ACTATGGAGAAGACTTTGGACGTTTCTCAAAAAACTGTCAAAAGACATCTAGACTCCTATGTTTACTGCAGCACTAATCACAGTAACCAAGATGTAGAAGCAACAAAAGTGTCCATCAACAGATGAATGGATAAAGAAAATGTAGTATATATACACAATGGTGTACTATTCAGCCATAAAAAGTGAGATCCTCTCATTTGCAACAACATGGATGGAACCTGAAATCATCATGTTACGTGAAACAAGTCAGGCACAGGAAGACAAACTTTGCACATTCTCACTTATTTGTTGGTGGTAAAATTTAAAATAATTGAATTTGCGGAGAGACAGAAAGTAGAATAATTGTAACCAGAGGGTGGGAAGAATAGTGGGGGATAGTAGGGATGGTTAATGAGTACAAAAATATAGTTATATAGGATAAATAAAATCTCATATTTGATAGCACAATACGGTGCCTACAGTAAACAATAATTTACTCTACATTTTAAAATAACCAAAATAATAAAGCTAGATTGTTTATAATACAAAGAAAGGATAAATATATGAGGTGATGGATATTCCAATTATTCTGATGTAATTATTATGCATTATATGCCTGTATCAAAGTATCTCCT
>NW_012102432.1:1449309-1454572 GCF_000951045.1 Mandrillus leucophaeus
TCATGTCAGATAAATTTAACAAAGAGACTGAAATACTTAAGAATAATCAAGCAGTAGTTATGAAGTTGAAAATGTTTGGTATATTGATGAATGCATCAGATTCTCTTAAATGCAGAATTGATAGAGCAGAAGAAAGAATTAGTGAGTTAGAACCCAGGCCATTTGAAAACACATAGTCAGAGGATACCAAAGAGAAAAAAATAAGAAAGAATGAACCATGTGTGATTTAAAAAAAAAAAATCCTCAAAGAAGCAAATCTGAGACTTAGTGGCTGTAAAGTGGAGGTAGACAGAGAGATAGGGTTAAAAAGTTTATTCAAAGGGATAATATCAAAGAACTTCCAAACCTAGAGAAAGATATCAATTTTCAAGTACAAGAAAATTATAGAACACCAAGTTGATTTAACCCAAAGAAGGCTCCTCGAACTATTCAATAATCAAACTCCCAAAGGTCGAGGATAAAGAAAGTGTTCTAAAAGCAGCAAGAGAAAACAAATAACATAAAATGAAGCTCCAATATGCCTGGCAGCAGACTTGTCAGTGGCAACCCTAGAGAGCATGAGAGTGGCATGACATATTTAAAGTGAGAAGAGTATATTCAGTGAAAATATTCTTTAAACATGAAGGAGAAATAAAGACTTTCTCTGACAAAAGTTGAAAAACTTCATTAACACCAGAATCTTTTGACAAGAAATGCTACAGGGAGTTCTTTAATTTGAAAGAAAATGCCATGAATGAGTGAGAAGTAATCATCTGAAGGTACAAATCTCACCGGTAATAATAAGTACACAGAAAAACAGAATATTAGAATACCATAATTGTGGTGTATAAACTATTCATAACTTGAGTAAAAAGTTTAAAAGATGAACTAATTGAAAATAATAAGTACAACAACTTTTCAAGACATAGGGTATACGATAAGGTAAAAATAGAAACTATAAAAACTTTAAAAGCAGGGGGAAGAACTTAAAGTGTACATTTGTTTTCGGTTTTCTCTTTCCTTCTTAGTTTATTTGGTTTTCTTTAATGCAATCAGTGTTAAGTTGCCATCAGTTTAAAATAATGGTTTATAAGATATTATTTGCAAGCCTCATTGTAACTTCAAATCAGAAAACATACAACAGAAATGCACACAAACTAAGCCAGAAATTAAGACATACCACTGAAAAAAATCACCTTCACTGAACAGAAGACAGGAAGGAAGAAGGAAGAGAAGGTCACAAAAAAAAAACCCTCAGAAAATAAATTTAAAAACCGCAGAAGTAAGTCCTTACTTATCCATAATAACATTGAATGTAAATAGACTAAACTATCCAAACAAAAGACATACAGTAGCTGAATTGATTTAGAAAAAAGAAAAGAAAATAAGACCTAACAAATAAGACCCCTAGAAGAAACACACTTCACCTATAAAGACACACATAGACTGAAAACAAAGGGAGGAGAAAAGATGTTTCATGCAAATGGGAACAAAAAGAGAGCAGGAGTAGCCATGTTTATATCAGACAAATAAGTTTCAAGACAAAAACTACAAAAAGAGATGAATATGATCATTACCTAATGATAAAGAGTCAATTCAGCAAGTGGATATAAAAGTTGTAAACATATATGCACCCAGATAAATAAATATTATTAGGGCTAAAGAGAGAGGTAGACCCAAAACAATAATAGTTGTATAATTCAACACCCCACTTTCAGCATTGGACAAATTATCCAGATAGAAAAATTGACAAAGAAACATCAGACTTAATCTGTACAATAGATCAAATGGGCCCAATAGATATTTGCAGAACATTTCATCCAATGGCTACATATTATACAATGGATACTAGAAAAAACTAGAAATCAATAACAAGAGGAATTTGGGAAACTATTAAAGCACATGGAAATTTAACGACAGGCTCCTGAATGACCCGTGAGTCAATGAAGAAAATTTTTTAAAAATTTAATTATTGAAACAAATTATTGTAGAAACATGACCTTCAAAAACCTATGGGATACAGCAATAGCAGTACTAAGAGGACAGTTTATAATGTAAGTGCTTACATGAAACAAGTAGAAAAACTTCAACTAAATAATATAATGATGCATCTTGAATAACCAGAAAAGCAAGAGCATTGAAAGTGCAAAACTAGCAGAAGAAAAGAAACAACAAAGAGCTGAGTAGAAATAAATGAAATTGAAATTAATAAAACAATACAGACTATCAACAAAATGAAAATTTTGTTGTTTGAAAAGATAAACCAAATCAACACATTTTTAGCAAGACAAATGAAGAGAAAATGAGAGAAGACCCAAATAAAAAAATCAGAGATGAAGGAGGAGACATTACAACTGATACTACAGAAATTCAAAGGATTATTAGAGGCCACTGTGAACAACTATACGGCAATAAATTGGAAAATTTAGAAGAATTAGATAAATTCCTGGACACATACAACCTCCCAAGATTGAACCATGAAGAAATCCAAAATCACAACAGCCCAGTAACAAGTACCTAGATTAATGCCATAATAATAAGCTTCCCAGTAAAGAAAAACTTGGGACGTGATAGCTTCACTGCTGAATTTTACCAACCATTTAAGGAAGAACAAATACCACTCACATCCAAACTATTCTGAACAATAGAGGAGGAGGAAATACTTCTAAATTCATTCCATGAGGCAGTTTTACCCTGATACTAAAACCAGGCAAAAACATATCAATAAAAATAAAACTATAAGCCAATATCTCTGATGAGAATTGATGCAAAAATCCTCAACAAAATACTAGCAAACTGAATGGAACAATACAGTTAAAGATCTCTCATTATAACCAAGTTGGATTTATCCCAGGGATGCAAGGATAAATCATCATATGCAAATCATACAATGTAATACACCATATCAACAGAATAAAGTACAAAAACAATGTGATCAGTTCAATTTATGCTGAGAAAGCGTTTGATAAATTCAACATCCCTTTATGATACAAACTCTAAAAAAACTGGGTAAAGAAGGAACACACCACAACACAAGAAAAGCCATATATGACATACATGCAGCTAATCTCACACTAAATGGGCAAAGATTGAAAGCCTTTCCTCTAAAATCTGGAACGTAACAAGGCTGCTCACTTTCACCACTGTAATTCAACATAGTAGTGCAAGTCCCAGCTACAGCAATCAGACAAGAGTAAGAAATAAAGGGCATCCAGATTGGAAAGGAATAAGTTAAGTGATCCTTGTTTGCAAACAATATGATCTTATATTTGGTAACACCTAAAGACTTCACTAGAAAACTTTTAGAACTGATAAACAAATTCAGTAAAGTTGCAGGATACAAAATCAACATACAAAAGTCAGTAGCAATTCTATATGCCAACAGCAAACAATCTGAAAAAGAAACCAAGAAAGTAATCTCATTTACTATACCTACAAATAAAGCAAAATATGCAGAAATTAACCAAAGAAATCAAAGAGGTCTACAATGAAAACTATGAAACACTGATGCATAAAATTTAAGATACAGAAAAATGGAAAGGCATTTTATGTTCATATATTGGAACAATTAATATTGTTAAAATGTCCATATTACCAGAAACAATCTACAGATTCAATACAATATCTATGAAAATACCAATGACATTCTTCAGAGCAATAGAAGAAACTATTTTAAAATTTATACTGAACCACAAAAGACCCAGAATAGCCAATGCTATTGTATTAGTTCATTCTCATGTTGCTAATAAAGGCATATCCTAGACCAGGTAATTTATAAAGGCTAGAAGTTTAATTGACTCACAGTTCCACAAAGTTGGGGAGGACTCACAATCATGGTGGAAGGTGAATAAGGAGCAAAGACATGTCTTATATGGTGGCAGGCAAGAGAACGTGTGCAGGAGAACTCCCCTTTATAAAACCACTAGATCTCATGAGACTTATTCACTGTCATTAGAACAGCACAGGAAAGACCTGCCCCCATGACTCAATTACATCCCACCAAGTCCCTTCCACTGCACGTGGGAATTATGGGATTACAATTCAAGATGAGATTTGCATGGGGACACAGCCAAACTGTATCAGCTATCCTGAGGAAAAATAGCAAAACTGCAGGAATCACATTACCTGATTTCAAATTATGCTGCAGAGCTACCGTAACCAAAACAACATGGTACTGGCATAAAAACAGATTCATAGATCGACGGAACAGAATAGAGAACCCAGAATTAAATCTATACATCTACAGTGAACTCATTTTAGACAAAAGTGCCAAGAACATACATTGGGGAAAGGAGAGACTCTTCAATAAATGGTGCTGGGAAAACCGGAAACCCACATACAGAAAAATGAAACTATACTCCAATCTCTCTCCATATACAAACATCAGATCAAAGTAAATTAAAAAACTTAAGTATAAGATCTCAAATCATCAAGCTACTAAAAGGAAACATTAGGGAAACTCTCCAAGACATTAGACTGGGCAAAGCTTTGCATAGTAAAGGAAACAATAAACAAAGAGACAATCCTCAAAAAGGGAGAAAGTGCTGACAAACTATCTATCTGACAGGAGATTAATAACCGGAATAAACAAGCAGCTCAGACAAATATATAGGAAAAAAAATCTAATAATCCAATTAAAAATAGGCAAAAGAGCTGGGCACAGTGGCTCACGGCTGTAATCCCAGTGCTTTGGGAGGCTGAGGTGGGTGGATCATGAGATCAGGAGTTCGAGACCAGCCTGGCCAATATGGTGAAACCCTGTCTCTACTAAAAATACAAAAATTAGCTGGGGGTGGTGGCTAGCACCTATAGTCCCAGCTACTTGGGAGACTGAGGCAGGAGAATCGCTTGAACCTGGCAGGCGGAGGTTGCAGTGAGCTGAGATCATGCCACTGCACTCCAGCCTGATGACGGGGTAAGACTCCATCTCAAAAAAAAAAAAAAAAAAAAAAGTAGGCAAAAGATATGAATAGACATTTATGAAAAGAAGACTTAGGAATAGCAAACAGATGTATAAAGAGATGCTCAACATCACTGAACATCAGAGAAATGCAAATCAAAACTACAATGAGATATTTCTCCCCAGTTAAAATAGTTTTATCCAAAAGAAAGGCAATAAATGCTGGCAAGAATGTGAAGAAAAGGGAACCCTTATACACTTTTTGATGAGAATGTAAATTAGTACGACCACTATGGAGAAGACTTTGGACGTTTCTCAAAAAACTGTCAAAAGACATCTAGACTCCTATGTTTACTGCAGCACTAATCACAGTAACCAAGATGT
>NW_012102432.1:1455712-1458484 GCF_000951045.1 Mandrillus leucophaeus
TGCCAGACCACTTTTATTATTTAAACATGATTCTTTGAATTTTGGACATTTTGATAATTAATACTTTGAAGTCTTTGATAAATATACAATACCAATTAGAGACAAATATCTATTTATTATTTTTTTCTCCCCTTGGAGTTTAAGTCACACTTTTCTGTTTCTTTGCATGTCTTATTTTTTGTTGTTGAAAACTGAATATTTTAGATAATATATATCAACTCTGGATTCTGCATTCCATCCACCCCCCACCCACCGGCCTCCTGTCAGTTGTTACTCATTTACTTTGTTTTGTGTTAAAATAACTTGGCTAGGTTTAATCTTGGCTTGTGGTCACTGAAGTCTCCGCTTAGTTTTTCTTTTCTTTTTTTCTTTTTTCTTTTTTTTTAATTCTGCTTTTATTTTTGTTTTTATCCTGGGCTTTTAGAGGTCACTTATATGTCTGCATAACTCATTGGTCAGTCAATGATTGGTTAGAGGTTTGTTCAAACACCTTGCTATGGACTGCATGTTTGTGTTCCCCCCAAATTTATATGTTAAAATCCTAACCGCCAATGTGATGGTATCAGTGGATCCCTTACAAATGTTATTAGTACCTTCATAAGAAGAGACGTGAGAGATTAGTTTCTGTCTGTCTCCACCATGTGATGATAGAATAAGAAAACACTCATCTGCAATTTAGGAAGTAGGCCCCCATCAGACACTGCATCTGCTGGTACCTTGATCTTAGATTTCTTAGCATCTAGAACTGTGAGAAACACAGGTTTGTTGTTTAAACTACTTAGTCTGTAGTATTCTATTATAGCAGCCTGAACTGACTAAGACACACCCAAAGCCAGTAAATCTATCCTCTGCTATTGCACCTGTGTGGGGGTTATGAAGTAAACTAAAAACTCAGGCAATTTATAGATTATCCCTGGATCTTCTGTGCTCTCCAGATCTTTCTTGCCTAGGCATGCAGTCACCCAATGAGTCAGGGATGTTTGGAGAGCTTGGGCCCCTTCATTTCTCTTCTGCTAGATGTGCAGGCTCCTCCTAGTCTTGTGTAATGTAAAATAATCATCGGAGTAACATCCTAGCACTTTTGCCATATAATGTAATATACGGGATGGACATGTCATCTTTGTCATATTCTATTAGAAGAAAATCCCAGATGTTACTCACACTCAAGAGGAGAGGATTATGCAGGGGCATGAGTACTAGAAGGGGAGATTATTGAGTACTAGAAGGGGAGATTATTAGTCACCATCCACCAATAGAGAAAGTTAATTGGGGACCGCAGTGTCTACATATTCTAGGACAGAAGATAAAAAAGGCATAAATTAGGAAGCTTTTCAGAGGACTGTTGAATCTCCAAACTGCTTAGAAGAATCACCTATACTCTTTTAATTGTTCAGCAATGGCCTAGAGATGAGACTTTAGAAACTTTGGGTTTAATGACGTAAAGAAGCCTTATTGAATTAAGGAAAAAGAGGCACTATAAGATACTGAAGATTATTGTAAGTGGAAGCTAGAAGAAGAAAAATGACTTGTTGAAGGAATAGTGAGATGGGAGGAGAGCCCTGGCTTTTCACACTGTCTCTGCCAAATCTTCTTAGGTTATGACTCACTGATCAGTGATTTTGCTAAGATTAGTTAGCAAATTCATTGGTGAATTTTTTGGCACATTGAATTAACGGGGTTGAATGAACTGAATTAACCAAATGATTGGGGCATCATATAGACAGAACTTCAATTTGTGGCTGTTGATAGTAATTAAAACACGATACTTAGGGAGGGTGTTTGAACGTAAACGGGCTGTGGAGTGTCTTAGCATGTATTAATGTTTTGAATTAGATTCATCAGCACATAATTTATTACTTCCTAGATTACACAGCCGGATTATTGGGGCATATTATTTTATCCACAAGTCCTAGATGCTCTAACTAGTGCCTGGTATAAACTTTTGAACTTGTCTTATTTAACTTTTTCATTAATAACTTTCTTTGCAATAAAAAGTTTTCCCTAGGTCAGAAAAAACTTTTGTTTGATCACTAGACTAAAATGTGGATTTCAGAGATTAGTGGTGTAATCTAAACTGAAATGACAGGAAATGAAAAAAAGTTGGTTTCGTACAGATGGGTTTCTATTTTCAAGAGCGCCAATTGCCTGAAATAAAAAAAATCCCAATTAAAAAGGCATAATTTATCATGGATGTCCACAACATTGCAATGAAAATACTTTGAATATATCATAATCACAGACAACAGTCTTTGAAATCATGGCTTTTTTTCTTGAAAGATTTTAATTTTGTTTAATCATGAAAATAGGCATCAAGATCTAAAACTTGAAATCTTCATGACATACTTAAATAACAGTCTGCTGCATTCCACTTTACTCGTTTGGATTGTTAAATTTAAGAAGCAAATGAAATGTATTGGTATTTCATTAAAGACACGAATGACATGAAAACCATTTTACCTTTTGTCAGCCCCAGTCTGTCTCCATGAAGCTTAGGTTGGAGTAGGTTAGGTTGGAACAGACTGTTGTCTGCCGAAAATGAACTCAGAGCTGCTATTTCCTGTTGAAAACTGACCTTTTCTCATCCCGAAGTCCACATTCATTTCCCGTGATGGAACTCAGAGCAAGGAATGACATCCCTGATGGATGTCCTTAACTCCTGTGTCTCTCTCAGTTAGACTTTTGGGGCAGAGAGAACTTCCTGAGTCTCAAGCAGAAGTCTCTACTTTGTCTGTAGCTTCATAAGAAGATGAAGGCTAGTTTATCATCAAGCAC
>NW_012102432.1:1461039-1461653 GCF_000951045.1 Mandrillus leucophaeus
ACTATGGAGAAGACTTTGGACGTTTCTCAAAAAACTGTCAAAAGACATCTAGACTCCTATGTTTACTGCAGCACTAATCACAGTAACCAAGATGTGGAAGCAACAAAAGTGTCCATCAACAGATGAATAGATAAAGAAAATGTAGTATATATACACAATGGTGTACTATTCAGCCATAAAAAGTGAGATCCTCTCATTTGCAACAACATGGGTGGAACCTGAAATCATCATGTTACATGAAACAAGTCAGGCACAGGAAGACAAACTTTGCACATTCTCACTTATTTGTAGGTGGTAAAATTTAAAACAATTGAATTTGTGGAGAGACAGAAAGTAAAGTAATTGTAACCAGAGGGTGGGAAGAATAGTGGGGGATAGTAGGGATGGTTAATGAGTACAAAAATATAGTTATATAGGATAAATAAAATCTCGTATTTAATAGCACAATATGGTGCCTACAGTAAACAATAATTTACTCTACATTTTAAAATAACCAAAATAATAAAGCTGGATTGTTTGTAATACAAAGAAAGGATAAATATATGAGGTGATGGATATTCCAATTATTCTGATGTAATTATTATGCATTATATGCCTGTATCAAAGTATCTCCT
>NW_012102432.1:1461703-1464079 GCF_000951045.1 Mandrillus leucophaeus
TTACTCGTTTGGATTGTTAAATTTAAGAAGCAAATGAAATGTATTGGTATTTCATTAAAGACACGAATGACATGAAAACCATTTTACCTTTTGTCAGCCCCAGTCTGTCTCCATGAAGCTTAGGTTGGAGTAGGTTAGGTTGGAACAGACTGTTGTCTGCCGAAAACGAACTCAGAGCTGCTATTTCCTGTTGAAAACTGACCTTTTCTCATCCTGAAGTCCACATTCATTTCCCGTGATGGAACTCAGAGCAAGGAATGACATCCCTGATGGATGTCCTTAACTCCTGTGTCTCTCTCAGTTAGACTTTTGGGGCAGAGAGAACTTCCTGAGTCTCAAGCAGAAGTCTCTACTTTGTCTGTAGCTTCATAAGAAGATGAAGGCTAGTTTATCATCAAGCACAGAAAGACTATGGCTAACAAACCTTGTTGTTAATGCAAATAGGGGATCCTGTCAGCAGAGCAGGAGTCAAAAATGTGATGTCCTATTTCATAAGATTGTGAGAGACAGGTTGGATGGCAATCTTCCAGGAAGAAGTAAAATAGCTGAATATGTATGAGGAGCAGATACTCTGTGATACACAGGAGGCAGAATTAGTGCCAATAGATGGAAGTTCCACAGTGATGGATTCTGAATGCAGAGGCACAAAATCATTTTTACACTTAGAGCAGTCCAATGATGGATGCGGCTGCCCAGAGGGTTAATTAGCTGCATTTTCAAGCAGAGGCTGCATCACCATTTGTCAGGGACTAGCACTGTCTAATAGAAATATAATGCTAGTTGCATGTATGATTTTAAATTGTCTAGTAGCCACGTTAATACATTTAAAGAAACAGGGAAAATTAATTTTAATAATATATTCTATTTGACCCAATATATCCAAAAGACTTTTATTTTAAGATATATAATCAATATAGAATAATTATGTGTGATATTTTATCTTCTTTTTTGTGCTAAGTTTTCCAAATCCAGTGTGTATTCTATACTTAAAGCACTCTCAATTGGACCTACTACATGCCTTCTCTCTATAGCAACATGAGGCTGGTGGCTGTCACATTGGACAGCACAGCTGTAGATGATGTTCCTGCACTGTGAGAAGATCAGTCTAGCGGACTTTAAATGTCTATTTCAATTAAGCATTCTAAGCTTCTAAGTAAATGCAAAACACGCAGAAATTAAGAGACTATGTAGACACTAAAAACATTTTGGTGAAGAAATAGTACTGGTAAGAGAAACTCTTCTCAAATTGATTTAAGAAAAAAAAAAGAGAGTTTATTGACTCATGTAATTGAAAAGTCCAAGGTTAGAGCTGTGTTGAGCATAACCGGATCCTCTGTCTGCTTGTCTGTATCTGTGTGTGTCTCTCTGTTTCACAGCCCTGCTTTCCTCTCTTATGGTGCTCTCCATGAGGTGGCCACCAGCCTCTTTAGGTGTATGCCCTCCTAATTC
Source organism: Mandrillus leucophaeus (assembly GCF_000951045.1). Lineage (NCBI taxonomy): Eukaryota > Metazoa > Chordata > Mammalia > Primates > Cercopithecidae > Mandrillus > Mandrillus leucophaeus. The sequence continues at coordinate 1,463,153 of NW_012102432.1, forward strand.
AGTGGTCTTGGAGGGGAGGGGAGAATTTATCTTCTCTAATAGCTGAGAGTCATTGAGTTGAGATGCAAGGACCAGCTTATCTCATATGACTATACCTAAACCAACTATTAGATCCAAAGCAAGAAATATGTTGACTGACAATTCCTGAGGCTCATGTCCAATCCAGAGGCTGGAGGATAGTGGGGTCAGCCCCATCCTAACGAGAACCCACCTTCACCATGCAGAGGGAGAGAGTTAAGTGTGTAGCTCTCTAAGTAAAAGGGAATTGCGGTACTATTATAAAAAGTTAGGGGAATGGAAACTGGCAGGCAAAGACAATAGATGTCCACTACTCCTTACTGGATTCCCTGCTCCCTATTCTCATGGCCAACCTGCAAGTTAACCTGAAGCTATACTGGACAGTTTTCCTACATATTGGCTACTGTGATGCTTGCTGGGGTTGGGAAGGGGGGCTTATTCTGTCCCCAGGGGAAGCTGCTCAAGCCCAAACCAGGGCATCCTGGAATGTCATAGGTTTAATGTTTTTAGAAAGCCTTCAACTAAACAGGGATGGGATTTGGTGAACAAGTAAATACTCCAGCTTCTTTGTCCCTCAGTGAAGAATTTCCGAGCTGTATAGCACACACTCCAAATCGAGGGGAAAATCCCCAGGGAATTCAGCCCTGTCACTCATAGGGAAAAATTTTTTTTTTTTTCTCAATAAGCTACCCTTTCCTGGGTTTTCTCCTTCCTTTCTCACTTGTGTGTCCTGGAATCACCTCCTAAATCAATGATCTGCACTCAAGTCTTCATTTCAACATCTGGCTCAGGGAAACAGCAACCAGGAACCCTCTCACCCATAAATTTCAAAGAAAATTGGAAATGCTTTTATATCTTATTGGAAGCCAATTCTGAAGGTAATCTTTATCAGAGAATCAAAACACAGAG
>NW_012102432.1:1465841-1467550 GCF_000951045.1 Mandrillus leucophaeus
AAAAAAAAAAAAAAAGTAAAAAAGAAAAAATCTTCCAAAGCCCCACCTAAAAAATTATCTGATACTTGGATTTTCCTTCTGATACTTAATTCCATTAATGAGAATAGCTTGAAAATAATTTGTTTTCCTTGTCCAGTACATGTAGGACACATAAATTTCAGGATTTGAGGATTTTGATTTGTATGACATAGTCAAACAGACAAAATTTGCAAATTGACTCTTTACAACTCTAATATCTTTCCAAGGCATGTATTTAAAAATGCACTTATTTCAAGTCTGGGCAACATATTGAGACTCTGTATTCACAAAAAATAAAAATACTGGCCGGGTATGGTCACACTTGTAGTTCTAGCTATTTAGGAAGGTAAGGCGGGAGGATTGCTTAAGCCCAGGAGTTCAAGGCTGGAGTGACTATAATCATGCCACTGCACTCCAGCCTGGGCAACAGAGCAAGGTTCTGTCTCAAAAAAAAACAAACAAACAAACAAAAAAAAAACGCTTATTTTTATTTTACCTTTTATTCTCTGTACTAACAAAGTATCCTCAGTAAGTACAGCAGTGTTGAGATACATCAGAACCAAGATTAATGCCCTCTCCCCAACACTGACCACAGGACCTTGAACAAAATACTAATTTTCCTTATGTCCCAGTTTCTTCATATATAGAAATAATACAGCCTACCTCACATTATTCTCAAGAAGATTCTGCAAAATGGTACTTCAGAGAAAGATACCAGGCACATGGAATATGTTCAGTAAACACTAGCTGACAGAGCAGAAGCATCACCATCTTGGACAGGCACTGCCATTTTAAAGTTCCCCTTGATCAATAACCACCTAAATCCAACCCAAAGGGCATCAGCCTAATGGCTAAGGTCAGCATAATCATAAACCACAAATGACATCTCCAACTGGAAACATTCCAAACCTAAGGTAAACCCCTCCCTAACCAGAGGCATGCCAGCCTCGAGATAATCTCCCCAACCAGAGAGATGTCAGCCCCAACTTCCCCTCTGGCCAGAGACATTACAAACCCGCAAAAAACTTCTCCTCCACACAGACACATTCCAAGCCTGTGATAAGTTTTCTTGCCCTGAACCCTTAAATACTCTTTGTCTGTAAGAGAGAATGTGCCTGACTGAAATCAGCCAGAGGTCACTCTCAGGTTTATTCTCCAAAATAAACCTATCTTTGACTGTTGAGCTGCTTTTCATATTTCTTTCCTCTTTCGCTAACTCTTACAGTAGCTATGATTCTTCTTCTTGTAATCATTGGCTTTAAAACCATAACAGCCAAGCCTTACAACACAGTTCCCTGCTTATTTGGATTAGTTTAGCTCATTAATTAAAAACTTTGTGTATCCCGAATATTTTAATTGTTCATGTTTCATTGTCTGTAAGACTTCCTGATTATCTTTGCTACTAAGTAATAATTGTGCATTGCAAATATTTTCTTGAATTTATATAAATCAATTTTAAATGAAAGAGCTGTTTACATTAATCAATTTAAATAAAGAATACCACTTCCCTGTAGCTTTCTTGTTAGCAGTTTTATTTTTAGTCAAATGTAAATGCTGTTAGCACACTAATTGCTTTAAGCCATTATGAAATGACAATCAGTTTTGAACCACTGGAGTAGCCAGGTTTTCCAGTCTGAGAAGGCATACCTTCTGTTTCTAGGTGATGCTTCTTTTAGGCTGACATTATAAGT
>NW_012102432.1:1470720-1471896 GCF_000951045.1 Mandrillus leucophaeus
GGGTGTTTAGCAGACACCTGGTGGACTCAGAATACTGGTTTCAAATCTCAGTTCTGCCGCTTGTTTCATGTATGATTCTGGGCAAGCCGAATAGCATTTTCTTGCCTTCGTTTTCTTATTTGTGAAACCGGGCTAATAATAACATTGTTAGGAACATCAAATAAGTTAATAAAGTAGTTATTACATTAACTTGGTTAATCCTAAAATCTATTATATGCCTGTATGAAATAGTTGTCAGATAATTTTTTCTCTTTTCCTCTGTGTTATTATAATAACCAATAATCGTCAGCATGGTACTGAGTCTGTTTTATATCTGCTATATTGAGATACAGAATCTACCTGGTTAGTGCCAGGCCAAAAGTAAATCAATCAATACTTGATGTTGACAACTACAATGGAAATAAAGCAAGCAAGAAAGATTCAAGTAATTTGCAAAGTAGCATCAAAACAACTCAGAAATAAATATTCTGACTTGATTTGATAAAATTTTAATTGTATTTTTCAAGTATATGTTAAAAATTGTAATGAAATATTAGTTGAATACTAATACTAATCTTATAGAAAGTCTTGTACTGAAGTGGAATATAAAATACTGAGTTTAATAGATAAAAAAATTTCATTTATGGTAATTATATGTGCATACACACATACAGAGTTATAGTTATATGTTGACAATTTATATCTGGTACATATTTACTTGAATATGGTTTAAAGCTTTCTTTTATTCAATTAAATCTAAGAGAATCATCTGCAACATCAAGACAGATTTTTATGATTAACCAAGTTAATGTAATTAATTTCTTATGTAAAAAGGTATTGGATTATTGTTGACCCATCGTTTCTTACAACCTAGCTCCTATACAAATATAAATTCTGACTCAATGGTCAGGAAAGAAGATCAAAACTGAATTTACCACATCTGCTCAAGAAAGAAAGAATCAAAATGAGAGCACCCTTCTAGATTAGGGGCAGGTGAATTCTGCCTAGGCAGGGCCTTTCCATCAATCTGAAAGTTAGAGGGGCTGAAGGAAGTACTAGCCAGGTTGAGAAGGGGTTCTAGAAATAAGAGAATGAAATCCTTCTATGATTTGCACACTCATGCTCTGATTTCCATATTTGTTTTTCATCCAGTGCCTGAACCTGACATGATTTCTTTTTTCTTTTTTTTTTTTTTTT
>NW_012102432.1:1475426-1567805 GCF_000951045.1 Mandrillus leucophaeus
ATCTGTTTGTTCTGTACTTTTTATTCAAGTTTAAAAGAGATACAAGCTACCAGTGGAACAAAATCTCTGAACTCTGTCATCTCAGTAAGCAGCAGTATCATCTATCTTGTTGCTCAAATCCAAAACCTAAGCGTCATCCTCTTTTTTCCTTTTCATAACGTACCACTTCCTCTTTTCCTGCCAGAACTGTTATCTAGTCATTTCTATTTCTACTGCTACCACCCAAAGCCAAGCTACCATCTTCTCTCATGTCGTCTACTGTGATAGCCTTGTTCTCTCCAACCCATTCTCTTGAGTAGTTTCAGAGTTGCTTTCCTAAATATAGAGCATGCCATTCTTCTGGCTGAAATATGGTGACACCATCCCAATGTCTTAAATTGTGTGTCACATCTTCTTTAACCTCTACTTACTTCTCTAATTTCATCTTTAATCACTCTTTTCTTTATGTGCTAAGTTCTACCCATGTGAATCTTTGTTTCCCTTGAAATATTCTTAGCTCCAGTCTTCAAATGAGTCCATTTCAGCTCAAATGCCACCATTTTTCTCTTTTTTTTGAGACAGAGTTTTGCTCTTGTTGCCCACGCTGGACTGCAATGGCCTTATCTCAGCTCACTGACACCTCCACCTCCTGGGTTCAAGCTATTCTTCTGCCTCAGCCTACCAGGTAGCTGGGATTTCAGGTGACCACTACCACACCTAGCTAATTTTTATATTTTTAGTAGAGACGGGGTTTCACCATATTGGCCAGGCTGGTCTGGGACTCCTGACCTCAGGTGATCCACCCACCTCAGCCTCCCAAAGTGCTGGGATTATAGGTGTGAGCTACCATGTCTGGCAATGCTACTTCCTAAAATAATTCTGCCTAGGCTACTCTGATACATATTGACTAAACTAATTTGATTATTTACAATCATAAAATCTTTTTGGTGGGGAGTAGATATCTAGGGAAAGTAAAGGGCCAAATTATTTCTCTCCCACAGCCTAGCTACCAGAAACCAAGCAAGTCTCAATATAAACTCTGCCTTACACATACCAATATTTATTAGCAAACAGCATAAAAACAGTCACAAAACCTATTCTGCAAGCTTGCTAAAGTCCCAGTTGTCTATTCTTTTTGGCAATATGGAAAGCTGCTTCTGACAATATTCTAGTAGAACATGCAGCCATACTTCCAGCTGGAGTCAGACAATGGAATCCTCAAGTATCTGAACAAAGTGTAGGGCCAGAAGCTTACTGCATTCAGATGCTCTGTGCAGGCAAAGCAGCTAGAAATGCCTGAAGAATATATACAGTCAATTCATATAACTTGAGATCCATTCATTTCACCAAGATAACATCGTTTCTAATACTCAGTATACTAAGTAAACACTTCTTGGTGTTGATCAGGGAATAGATGCTAAAAGCTTTTAGAAGCTGTCTCTGACATGTGGGCTTTTGTTTAGTCTTTAAACTGTGAACGGCCCTTCTGATTCGCATACTCTAAGTGTGAACTGAGCACGACCAATCCACCCCCATCTTCCCCCACCTTCCCAGGATAAGCAGTAAACCCAGTACACATACACAGAACATTATTTAAAGTAAATTACAGAGTACACAACACATGCTGTCATTACTTTGCAGCACAGTTTTCCTTCCTCCACATGACTTTTGAGTCTCCACAATTAGTTCACTTAGTTTTGCTTACCTATACATAAATGTCTCATATGCTAGTAATTATGCAATATACACTGTGAGCCTGTTATGTCCAAGGCAAGGTGGTAAAAAAAAAAAAAAAAAAACAGAAAAGAAAAATTAAAAAAATTATTCTAGGACAAACCTACTAGGAGAAATAGAAAAAATAAATGAAAAGTAAGCAACAGTAGGATGCAGTAGATGTAAAGTGCTAAGTAATACCTGACATTACCCATTCAGAGTCATCTCCCCACCTTGCTGACAGGTGGAGAGGCTTCCTGTATCCCAGCATTTGTTAAGGTTCCTGATTGCCAGGAATAATTCTTCGACTCTCCGCCTTAAATTAAAATTAAACTTGTTTTTATTATGTGATAGATTAAATGAAATGACTGAAGTTTACCTGCCATTGACTGTCTAATCATTATTTCTCTCTCTCTGCAGCATTACTGCAATTTCACTTGTCTCCTGTGCTCAAAATCTGAGTATTATCTTCGGAATTTTTCTTTCAATTGCTGTCTTATCCAATTAATGACCACATTCTTCTGATTTGATCTCTGTCCCATAAGTCTCTCTAGTTCTACCTTCCTCATGCTATTCTAGCTCAGGCCGTCATCATCCCCCACCTATCTGCAGGACTGTTCTGACTCTAAATCTTCCCTGAAATACAGTCTGCAGCTGCTACACAATTCATCTTCCTTAGGCACATTTCTAATCCTATTACTCTATTGATGAAGAGGATTCAATTGATTTCTACCATTACTAAATTCAATACTGTTAAAATTTAGCAAGTTTTACACTCAAGATTAATCCTCTACTTAGATCTCCAGAACAACCCATCCGTGAAGGTTCTATGTAATTCAATTAGTAAGATATCGTATTGAAAAAGTTTTCACCAAAAACCCACCTATATAAAAAACTAAGATTCAGACAATAATCTTGATGTAGCTATTATCTTATGGTCAAGAGAATGTAATTTTTAAAAAATTACTCTGTGTTTTCATTGTTTTACAGGTTATAAAAAAAAGAATGTGATTAACTACGTCTTTACTGATACTACTAGAGTGTTAGGGTTTAAGGAAGCATTTGAGAATCTCCAGGGACCATATATTAAGTGAAGAATTCCAAGTTTCTTGTATACTTCTGAATAATGTGGAGATATGAAATAAACCATGTTCTCAAAAATTCATATTGGGATTCTTGTGAATTCTTTTGGATAATTGTGTCTCTAATTTCCCTTTCCCAGTCAGTCATTGCAATGGGGACTATTCTGACTGAAAGAGCAAGAGAGGGGATTTCATTATTTCAGGTCGGTAACTAAGTTTAAAATATATATATGTACCTAAAATATGTTAAGAGCAAGAATGGTGTCATGATTCATCATGTGTCCACATCTAAACTCATTTACTCTGTCAACCCAGCTCTTTCTCCCGGCTGCTCTGTGGATATAAATTCCCCTGCCTTTCTTGGGAGTGCAGGCTGTCCACACAGTGTCCTTCACCTCCCTTGTCATCAAGGGACCAGTCGCAGTAATATTTTTGGAACTGTCCTTTGATTTATATTTCCATTGATACCTCATAACTTTTCCTAAAACTTTTCCAGTATTTCCAAAAGTGTTTATCTTAGACAATTGGTTGGAAATGCAGTTATACTTTTAATTATAAAAATATTTTTAAAGTTTAATTTTGAAGTAATTTCAGACTTACTAAAATTTAAAAAAATAATGCAACGAATTTTTGTATACCCTTCACCCGTATTCCTCAAGTGTTAACATCTTATACAGTCACAGTATAATTATAAAAATCAGGAAATTAATGTTGACCCAATACTATTGTCTAATCCACAGATTTTAAACAACTTTCAACAGTTGTCTCATTAATGTCTGTGTTTTGGTGTAGAGTCACAAGTTTTATTAGTTGTCATGTTTCCTCAGTCTCCTTTAATCTGGCAGAGTCTCTCACTTTGTTTGCCATGAGTTTTTGTTTTGTTTTGTTTTGTTTTGTTTTGTTTTACAGTCGGGTTTCTCAGGAATTTTTATACGTTAATTCACATAGTGAATCTCCAAGAAGTGGTATAACATGATGCTAGTCAAACTTATGTCACTGTGAAGTCCTTCTCGAGATTGAATTTCTGAGACATGTATTTCCAGGACACTCTGGGGAGAATGGGTCCAAGCTTTCTAGGAATACCCTAATACCTGTTTCTACATATCTGATCCACTCTGCACATGCCATTCAGAATAGCCTCCTTACTTCAGAATTCCATATATGTCACTTACCTGTTTACAAACAGAAACATAGCTCCTTATTTGACTTACTGCAAAGGCCAAAGGCCTTCACTTGGCATTCAAGCCCCTTCATGATTATCCTCAACCTTTCTTTCCATCTTTAAGCCACTGCTTCTGTGCATAAACACTTTGCTCAAGCCAAAGGGCACTGCACTTATTATTCCTCTGATTTCTTATTTTTATTTCTTTGCTAATGCTGTTCCTTCTGTATAGAATTCCTTTTCCTTTCTCCCCATCCAAGAGTGAACGCCTTAGATGGAAGTTAAATATCACAACTTTCCTGAACACTACTTCCTTCTATGAGTTGTCATGGCACCGAGAAATTAAGTTTAGAACTCTCATTTTCTGTCCTAAGTTATGGCACTTTGACTGCCGGCTTCATCTCCCCTAGTAGGCTGGAAGGTACAGCAGGAAGGACCATGTCAATTCAACCTTGCTTAGTTGATCTCCATCCTTGCATCTCTGAGCTCTCAGCACCATGCTCTTACAGAGTAGGGGCTTCTGAATATGTTTCTCTGAATGAATCAAACAGCCTGTTTCCATTTAGAAAGAATACAAAAAGTGATATAAAATTTTCTTAATGAAATTTATACAAATTTGCCAATTTCAAGTGACATGGAAATGTATTTGAATGAACTCTTGTTATTATGAAAAGCTACTATTTTCCATCTAATAGTTACTCTAACCTAAGGCTAAAATTGAAAAATCTGCCAACATCTGAATGACATTAAATTATCCCAAGTAATGCACCAAAAAATTAGCTTTCTTGCCTCTAATATTTCCATAAGCCCTCAGTCATAATGTTTGATTGATTAATTATTAAATGGATCTCAGATTTTCTATATTAGTGACTTTTGTGTTAGTTAAGATTTCTAATTAAGTTTTTCATTTCTCTGATGAAAGAATATTTAAGTCTACCAAATGTCATAACTCACGTTTGCATTTAATAATCAATATTTAGGAGATTATTTGAAACTAGTATGGCAGTAATAATTTATGAAGACCCACAAACGTTTCTGTCTGGGGTAATCATGAGCATCAGGGCTCAAGAGACTGAATTCTGTTGTTTAGTGATGGCATAAAATTTGTGGTTGGGATAACTGATTGGCATACAGAAAAAAAATACTAATCCTATGCATACTGTTATGGAGAGTGTTATGGTATAAGAGGAATATGAGCTTTAAATTTTCACATGCTTTAAATTGTTAAAACCCATAGATGCTGTGGACAAATGATAGATAACCATAATATTGGATTTATGTAAGACTAGAGATCTGTGTAAGACCTATCAATTGCTATCTGTAACCCAGATGTTTCCAAAAGATGAACATATGGTGCTATGTAGATAAAATACACAGTGGATTGTCTAAATTCCTCTTAGAATTTATTGGTGGGAAGGTGAAGGTTAACTAAATTTAAATTTTAGTTCTGAAAATTTTGCCAAATATTGTACATATGTCTGTAACAGGCACAGATATTAAGAGTAAATGTATGATAGAATATTATTCAGCCATAAAAAAGGAAGTTCTGATACATGCTATGTGGGTGAACCTTAAAAATATGTACTAAGTGAAAGAAGCCAAACTCGAAAGACCACATTATGTGGTTTCATTTATATGACATATCCTGTAGAGGCAAGTCTATAGAGACAGAAATTAGATTAGTAGTTGCTTAGAGCTGGGGAGGAAGAAGGCGTAGGTTGTGATAGCTAAGGGGTCGTGCTTTCTTTCCAAGGTGATAATTATGTCTTAAAATTGACCATGGTGATGGTTGCACATATCTGTGAGTAGACTGAAAGCTATTGAATTGTACACTTTAAAATGATGAATTGTATGGTATGTGAATTATATTTCAGTAAGTCTGACAAAAATGTACACACATTTCACCAAGAGAGTATACTGCATAGACACGAATACAGAGAATGAAATTACTTAAAATCACAGCTCACTAAATGGACAGTTCCAAGCCCCAACAGTTTGACTGACCAGGTATACTCTGGCTTCTGAACACAAACGTTTCTGCCAAAGCCCTCTGAATATTTTTGGCATGGAAATTCTCCCACAGCCATAAACCCTTCTCAATATTGTGATGATCCAATAAATGATTCCTTGGGTGAGTGGAACTTTAGATAAACTGTTGCTTTACTTTTCTGAGGATGGAACTGAATATAGAGACCAGAGATGGTGTATGGGGAGTAACTCAATCTAAATCTTTAATAGTTCTATCTAGCCCTTAGAAGCAGCTCAAAATTTGGTATGAGCAGAAGCCATTTATTTTATATAAAAATAGATTTTCTGGTAAAAGGGTAATTCCGGGAGGCTTTTGGGACAGAAGAAGTTGGTCATGATTTCTTTCCTCTTACCAGACCCTGGAAAGCCCTAGTAAGCAAAAAAGAAAAAAAAAAAAAAAAAGAGTCCAATATATTTAGCATTTGACAAATGTTAAAATAATCTGTTAAAAAAATAAACCACCACCAGAAAGGCGGTTGAGACACGTTTTCAAGGGTGAGAGGAAACATTTTTAACTGTTCGCCAATCTTTTGACTATTAGACATAATTGTACTTTTATTTTTACTTTCTAATAGTGGAGCTGCAATTAAATCCCATCAGCCCAACAGCAGATGCATAGCTGTACAGATCTGACAGAGTTTACCTCCGAACTCTGCAAGGTGTTGCAGGGAGAAGTCCTCTTTTCATGACGAGGAATTGTCTGCCTGGGGTTTGAGGTCCATCTTCATTCACAAGCTGTGGGATGTTGGGCACATTTTTTAACTTCTCCATGTGTCTCAGTTTTCACACATGTAAAATGACTATAATAACACTACCCTCATGGGTCATTTTGAGAATTAAGTGAGTTCATATTTGAAAAGCACAGAGAGCAGCTCCAAGAGCATGCTGAGTTTGTTAAACAAATGCAAATGTTAACACAGAAATTTAAAAAAAATTTTTTAACTATATTTACAGTTTTGGAGAGGTACAATTAAAGGTAATTGGGACGTATTTCAAAAGTTCAGTTTCACCTATCTTTTGATTTACATTCTTACACTCTGTGAGCATGTTACTGAAGCAGCAATAGTACTGTCTGCTCTGACATTGTGCAATATATTCTATAAGCCAATGAACAGAGAGCCATACAGCCTTTGGAGAACAAAGATTCTATAGGATACCTTGTGGTCTAATATTACTTTTTACCCTTCTCTATTGAGTTTTAATTTATCATTAAGCTGAATGTGTCTGATATGAAGGGCAGAGAACAGTGACAAATGTTGATGTGAACAGAGAGATACAATGCAAGAGGCATAGGGATGATGAAAAAACAATTCTCATAAGACCCCAGCTCCGACTATGGTGACAACCTCCAAAGGTTTGTTAAAGAATGAGACTTGTCACCTATCAGATATGAGGGAGAATATATTGACAGTGAGGATTCCAGACAATATATGTGTAAAATTAGCTGCAAAGAGAAATCAGTAAGGTGAGTTTAAAAAATCTTTTCCAAGTTTGGAGATTAGGATTTTTTTACTAGTCATAAAAATGAGCTCCTTTATATGTGTGTGTATGTGTGTGTGTGTGCTAATCAACATGAGCATACGAATCTATGTTTACCAGTAAATAACTAACACTGAAAATTAAAAAGGAACTTAAATTGGATATTGTTATTATTGACTTTTTAACCCCAGAACTGGTCAGTCCACTAAAATGAAATATTTTATAATAACTAAGATTTATGAGTGTTTTTAAATGATCAAATAAAAATTATGAGATTAGCATTGGTTGATCATTTAAGAAAAGTGACTATAACATCTCTTCTGCTGTTCTATACAAATCAAATATACAAATATGATAATTAAATAGTATTTAATTATTGTTTAAAATTAGTATTTAAATATGATTTAAAATATCATACATTGTGTAAAAACATTTTTTGGGAAGGCATATCCATACTTCTAAATCTTTTTGTATCTAAACTTTCTTCCTGGATTATGTACTTGAATCATAAAAAAACTGTTTCATGTTTTATATGTGGTCTTAAAAATTAACATAGTTATTACTTTCTATTCATCAAATTGATGTACTATAAATTGTTATGCCATGCCTTTAATCGCATATATTTATACATATCCAGATTTGCTATTTTAAAAAACACTGAAATGAAAATAATGCAGGTAGCTATTTCTTTCTGTTGAATTATTTTCTTAGAAGAAAGTCCACTGAGTAGAGTTACAGGACCAAAAGTTATGGGTATTTTAACGGTCTTTGAGACAAAGACTGCCTCTATAAATAAGTGAATTACAATTCTATTTAGCGTTACCTTTACAAATTGCTAAATTAGTGAAAATAATTTTTCAAAGTTAACTTGCATGCATCAGGTTAGTATCAATAATTATATTTTATACCAAACTGTTTACAATTTGGATGTTTTTCCCTTATATGAACACATTTGTTCCTACTGTTCATTGAATTAATTACTAAATATTCATGGTTTTAGTACTCATTTAAATGAGCTCATTGTGCGTTATGAATAATGACCCTTTCTTTGCCACATGTGATACAAATATTAAAGTTACTTTTAAATTTCAGTTTTGTAAGCTTTCATGTTTCAGATTTTTGGGTGCTAAATGAGTAAAATACAGCACTGTAGAATGACATTAATTGATAATAGAGATTATTTCAAGCAGAAATATTTTATTCACATTCTCTAGCAGAAAAAGGAAATGCTATACTGTGTGTGTGTGCGCGTGTCTGTGTGTGTGTGTGTGTGTGTGCAGCCTCTTTAAATCTGTGGTATTAAATTCCCAGAGTAAGAATGTAATTTAAAAATGCCTAAAATATAGTGCTTAGAATTTAACTAGACATAGTTTTTAATTTTCACCGGAAACTATTTTGAAATTCCCCTACCGGAAGCAAAGCAACTAAGGTAGTCTAAACTTGTTAAAATAACTCTCCAAATAAAGAACATGCGGAAGAAGAAATTCAAAGATAGAGTTACAATCTTGGAGCAGATTGACTGTCCCTTTTCCTATAGCTAGGTATCCTCGCCAATCCAAACAAATTGCCTCTGCTTCAGAAATAATTTGACAGTATGTTTTCTGGATAGTTTTTATCAAATGGTATAAAATGAAATCAAGACATAAACTCATTAATTTACTTCAAATTTTTAAAAAATTTACATACTTTGGATTTTGTAAATCTAAAATCCAGAAAATGTATACAACAATTTACTCAATAACTCTGAAAGAGTGGCCACTCCGAACTCAGTACAGTTCTAGGTAATAGGGATGGGAGATAAATAAGAAGTTAAAGAGTAGTTTTTAGGAGCATACTGTAGGCTGTTGATAGGCTACTGAAATCTTTGTTCCACTGTAATAATTCTGAGATTTTTTCATGAAAATATGAGAATATATTCAGTTCAATAAATGCTTTTGTAAGGCATAGGTAGGAAAGAATTCTTGGAAACCAGATTGAGGAAAATACATAAGTATCAAGTAAAAATTCAGCCCTCCTAATAGGGATTTATGATTGCTGTGTCTTACGAAGATCACAGGAATTATGTTCTCATGCAGGAAACAGGTGTCAGGTGTGGGATTAAAGAAATGAGAATTCAGTAGATGGAGTGCCACCAGAATGGAGCCCTTTGGCCTTCAAAACAAGGACCAGCCTAAATAGGATAAGGACAAGCACAGAGCAATGTAATAATAACATTAGTAATAACAATGCAAAATTAATATGTATTGAGTGCTTCTGTGCTATGCACTGCACAGAACATTTTACTGACATTCTCTTAACTTCCCAGATGAAGGGCATCTTCACTCTGGCTCCTACATCTTGTCCATGCATTCACCCCTGCTGGTTTTTGCTCAATAGATTCCTTTTGTGTTCACCCATTTTGGACTTTGGAGTCTCTTGTTTGTTGATCATTTATTCATTCAACAAATGTTTATGTGCCATTACCGCGCTAGTTACTGAAACCACAGATATGAACAAGTGAAAAAAGAACACAATTCTATCCTGCAAGAAGCTTTCCTTCTGGTAGATAGAATAAAGACTCAATGATTACAGTGCACTTAGGTGTCAGGGCATCTAGTACAGCCTGAGGGAGTGAGTGGGGCAGGAATATGAAATGCTCTCCGTAACACACACACACACATACACACACACACACACACACAGAGTTTTGTAGTATAACATTGTGTATAATAGCAATATGACATATGATTATAATGTAATACATATTATCTATATATTATACTATAGTATATATACACACATATAGACATGTTATGTATACATCTGAAGTTATTTTCATATTTGGATAGAGTCCAGATGTCCATCAATATATTTAATAGGAGAGTATTAAATAAACAATGATGCACTGAGTGCTGGTATGGAAATAGTTACAAAATACATAATAATAAAAGGAAGGGCTCAGAAGAGTGCATATCATACCCTAGCTTGTGTGGGAAGCAAATAAGAATATATAGTCACATTTTCTTGCATTTGCATAAAGGCACTTTGGACTCATATGTACAAACATAAATAAAAAAGAGTAAAACTGGATGTCTGTTGGAGAGCAGAGATGGGAGAACCAGGCATATGGGACCCAAACGTGGTACAGAGGTTTTAATGTATACATTTTTATGTTTTCGAACGAAGTAAATGTATTAACTATTTAACAAAATTAAATTAACTTATCCTGCGGTGTTTTGGGGGAAGATGTCTGCTAGGAGCCAGGTGATAAGGAGCTCAGCTGGGGTAGGAAGGAGAATGGACTTGGGGGAGAACCCATTCCATGCAGGCAGCTGCCTGAGGAAGGCGCAGGAAGGGTTCTTTTGCTGGATGCCAGAAGGGTAGGGTGGGAGTTAGGCTGGCGCAGGTCACGAGGGCCTCCCTTGCACAGCAGGGAATTCAGATTTCACCCTGAAGGTGATGAGAATCACTGAAGGGTGAGCGGAAGGAAAGTGACTGATCAGATTTGCGCTTTGTAATCATCTTACGGGGAGCAGGAAGCATGCATGACGTGTAGGGCAAAACTTGGTGGGGAAGATTATTTAGAAGATTACTGACCAGCTTCAGGCGAGAAGTGATGAGCGTATGAACAGAGACGGGCAGTGGGCTCAGAGCGGAGGACTCATCATCCCATGGCCGGACTCTGCTTGTCTTTGACTTCTCAACTCCAGCATGGATTGCATTTTGTTGCTCCCCCCAATACCACCCACAACCTTTCTATGGATTCCACGCTGATTTTCATCTTGGTGTTGCTGACAATTTGCAGGAACTCTTCTTCAGGATTTGGTGACTTTAGGACAACAAGAACCTTCTCTGGGCCTAGCACTCTGCCTGCTTTTCTCAGCCTGAAAGCCCTGGGAGGAAGCAGGTGGCGCCCCACGCCGCCTCACAGGAACAGAGGCGCCGGCAGGAGCTGGGGGCCTCTGCGCCAAAGCACAGGCGGTGGCGAGTGGGGATGCTCCCTGAGCCCCAAGCAACAGCCTGGTAAGGAACCTCGATCGTCGATCGTCGTCGCCTTTCTGAGTTCAGTTATTGTATTCGTTTCCGTCAAGCATATACACAGTCTGTGGAATGCTTATGAAACAGAGGTGACTTTTCTTCCAGTTCCAAGCTCCCCTCACGCGGGGCACTTGCTCAGGTTGTACTCACAAAGGAGCTGTGTCAGTGGTCAAAGAAATCAAATACTTCCCTCTCATTCGGTGGAGAGCTGCTCCCTGAAACCACCTTCCTGGCCACCTCCGTCAGTCCCTCCTCTAGGTTACTGTAGACATTCCTATGCCTCTGGTAATTAAAGGGGTAACTCCCTGCAGCAGAGTCCCCGAGCCCCTGCCCTTTCTCCAAGCTGCTCCTCTGTTTGCTTGATTGTTGCCCACGCGCCTCTGGCTGTTAAATATTGCTACCATCACTCCTGTTTTTCAGTAATAAGGTAAACATTTCGGCACATATTGGCAACAAGAAGGATTCTCCTGAATCAAATGTTTAAGAAGCACAATTCTGGCCGGGCGCAGTGACTCACACCTGTAATCCCACTACTTTGGGAGGCCTAGGCGGGTGGATCACCTGAGGTCAGGAGTTCAAGACCAGCATGGCCAAAAGGTGAAACCCGTCTTTACTAAAAATACAAAAAATTAGCTAGATGTGGTGGCGTGCGCCTGTAGTCCCAGCTACTCTGGAGGCTGAGGCAAGAGAGTCACTTGAACCTGGGAAGCAGAGGTTGCAGTGAGCCGAGATTGTGCCATTGCACTCCAGCCTGGGCAACAGGAACAAAACTCCATCTCAAAAAAAAAAAAAGCTCTGTTCTAAGAAGTAAAGATAATCATATAAAATAAGTGACAAACACAAGAAACCCGTACAAAAATCAGTCACACCACCAATACATAATTGAATAGTTGTGAAACAATTTCATGATATATTTTACTTTAATATAAAAAGATAAAATATTAAAAATCTTGTCCTGCAGGTGTGTTACAAGAAAAGTCAGTGAGCAGCAACTAATCTTTTATTTCTCAAAGGCTGAAGAGTATAGAGCTATGTGTGCAAGGTGGTAGCTTTGAATGTTTACTAAAATAACACGTGGAGAAATTCACTTATAAGTGACAAGTACTTCTAGGTGGCAGCACATACAGTTTATTTAGATTGCCCTTTAGGGAATGTTTTTATGTGACACTCCAGCTCCTTATCAAATAAATACTTGCTGTTCATTTGAACTGGAGTTATTACGGGGAAATGACTTTTGGATTCCACAGCGTTCTGCTGCATTATAAAGGTCTGGCCATGCCATCATTCCACAAAATGGTTTAGCAATTTGCTACAACATTTTTTTAAATGAGAGCAATCTGTCCACATATGAAAGATTTTAGAAAAACATTTTCATTATTTAAGATGATTTAATAAAAACTGTAAGTATCTAGTATAGGACAGTAGACTTCTTTTATAACTTAAAATAACCTACACATTTTTAAAAGAAAATTTGCCTCCACATTTTTTCAAGACAAAAATTTAAACATATATATTTTGCCACGATTATATATGTAATGGCTACATTAAAAAAGGATCAGAGAATAAGAAAAGACAGATAAGCATATATTGACAAGTGACTGTATATTATATTTATACCTGCAAATGTGATTGTAGAAACCTAGAATGATCAGATTCCCTGTTACATGTCTGAAAGGAAATTCCTTGCCATCAAGGTGCAATCCCTTTCTTTGAATTCAGTGTTAAATTTGCCTTTCTTTGAACTAGAACCCTAAAAGATCTTTGATTTTTGTTTTATTCAGATCTTTAGTCTTTCTAGAAGATTGTAATTCAAATGTGCTCTAAAACATCATTTTAAAACTTGAGACACGCAGATTAAAGAACAGTAACTAGTAGATTGAGTAAATGAGGTAGGATCACCACATTGGTGGCCCTAGAAGAGCCATGCCTCCTTGTCTTCTCACCTTTTGATAGCCCCCTCTCACATTGACTACAGGCTGAGTCATAGATTTGCTGTAGCCAATGAAGCAATAGCAAGCATTACTCCAGTAGAGGCTTGATAAATGCTTGCATGTTGGCTTTTCCTTTTATTATTCAGCTACCTTGTTGCCCGAGAATCTGTCATTTTTTAAATTATTATTATTATACTTTAAGTTCTAGGGTACTTGTGCACAATGTGCAGGTTTATTACATATGTATACTTGTGCCATGTTGGTGTGCTGCACCCATCAACTCGTCAGCACCCATCAACTCGTCATTTACATCAGGTATAACTCCCAATGCCATCCCTCCTCCCTCCCCCCTCCCCATGATAGGCCCCGGTGTGTGATGTTCCCCTTCCCGAGTCCAAGTGATCTCATTGTTCAGTTCCCACCTATGAGTGAGAACATGCAGTGTTTGGTTTTCTGTTCTTGTGATAGTTTGCTGAGAATGATGGTTTCCAGCTGCATCCATGTTCCTACAAAGGACACAAACTCATCCTTTTTTGGCTGCATAGTATTCCATGGTGTATATGTGCCACATTTTCTTAATCCAGTCTGTCACTGATGGACATTTGGGTTGACTCCAAGTCTTTGCTATTGTGAAGAGTGCTGCAATAAACATACGTGTGCATGTGTCTTTATAGCAGCATGATTTATAATCCTTTGGGTATATACCCAGTAATGGGATGGCTGGGTTCTTATACAGCAGTAACAGACAAACAGAGAGCCAAATCATGAATGAACTTTCATTCACAATAGCTTAAAAGAGAATAAAATACCTAGGAATCCAACTTACAAGGGACGTAAAGGACCTCTTCAAGGAGAACTACAAACCACTGCTCAGTGAAATAAAAGAGGACACAAACAAATGGAAGAACATACCATGCTCATGGATAGGAAGAATCAATATTGTGAAAATGGCCATACTGCCCAAGGTAATTTCTAGATTCAATGCCATCCCCATCAAGCTACCAATGACTTTCTTCACAGAATTGGAAAAAACTGCTTTAAAGTTTTGTTTGTTTGTTTGTTTGTTTGTTTGTTTAAGAAAGAGAAGCCATATGTGTGTGCAGGAGAATGGGGCCAACAACCAGCACCAGAGATGTGAGTGAGGCCTCTTTGGACATTCCAGTCCTAGCAGAGCTCCAGATTGACAGGCTCACATCAGTGACCCTAGTCAATATTGTGTGGAGTTTATGAGAGTGACTTTATCTAATACCATATAAAGCAGAGGAACTACCTGGCTGAGATGTGCCCAAATTCCTAATGCACAGAACTCTAAGCAATAAATTAATATTGTTTCAAGCAATTGCATTTTGGAGTGGTTTGTTACATAGTAGTAGATAATGAATACAGTAAGTGATAGCAAGGATTTCTTAAAGATTTTTCTATAATTAATTCCAAGGTACTTTCTTCATTGACATACCACTGATATTTCTGCTATCTATTTATTTACTAATGATTCCGTGTCTCTTATTCCTACTAAGCTAACCAGCTGAACAGAACTGAGATGGTTGGTTTATGTGAATAGTGAGTTGAGAATGGTTTTATTGGAATATTGACTCAAACTAGATGATAAGTCCTGCTTGGATCTCAAAGGAACATTGTTCTTGATGATGTTACACATCCTTAAATTAATTCCACTCCTCATTGTGGTCAAACTGTGAGTGGGGCAGTCTGGTAGAAGAAAATTACTTTTAAGGAGTCCCTTGCACATAAACGTTCTATGGACTAATCACATCATTTCCTTCTCATTTCTGTATATGGAATTGTATTCTGATGCCAGATTTTAGGCACTAAAATGCAAAGGGTCTCTAGTGGGATTTGTTTTTTAAGGAATTAATGAAATGTCAGGTTTATTAGACTGAGCAAGCCATTGGCTGTGGGTGTTTCCATCCTTCTTTCTCTGGAAATTTAGTGGAAGAATGCATTAGCAGAAGAACCTGAGGCAGCTAAGTGAAAAGGGACCACTTCTGGTGGATGGTGATACTATTTCATTGAATAGTGTGGATTGTATCGTAAGTTAGAAATGACAGTCACTAACTGCTTCTAAATACAAAATGTCTAGATACCAAGAGAAAAAAGGTGTAACCTGCCATCAGGTATAACTAGTGGTACCATAATTGCTGCTATTTCTGTTGGATGTTCTCTGTGTGCTTACCTGAGGCATTTTCTATCACGTAGGTGTGGAGAAAAAAATGCCAATAAAGAAGAGTTCTGATTAGATAATGATACAAAAGTGACACTTACAGAGAGTAGTATTTGGACAGCACTGTGGATGACCTCCAGGTACTGGAAGTCAACGATGCAGCCTGTGACGGAGACGTACGTGTAATCGTCCATCATGCCATGGGCTGAGGGAGGCAGCACTCTTCTGACACAACCAGGCCCGTGTTCTCTCCACCATGACCGATGTACAGAGATATTGAATGTCATTAGATCGGTGTCCTAGGTGGGTAGGAGACAAAAGAGCAAAATGAGAAAATTGTATTACATCACGTCTTTGACTTTGACCCTAGGAAGAATTCAGGGTGGATGAAATTGTTACAATGATTTCAATTTCAAGTGAAAAGTAACAAAAGACAAAGCCCCAAGTGCCTGCATGTATTATATGCCTAAATTATTGGGTTATAATTATTAAATGTGGAGATACAATCCTTTGATTAATATTAACATTTTAAAGGTAATACATTAAAAAAATCCAGAGATGAGATCTTCTATATACTTTTATTTAAAAATAATTTTTACCTTGAAACTTTTTGGCTGCATTTTCTTGTTGCTGCATCATGAACATCACTATCATGGGATAAATATTGTTGAATGCTTTATGGCATGGTAGATGTTGTTCTAAGTGAATTTCACATACTATATTCTTGAACATTCATGTAGGTACTTTAATGATCAACCTGATTTATAGCAGGCTGAATAATTGTCTCCACCAATGACACTTAGCTTCTAATCCCTGGAACTTGTGAATTTTACTTTATATGGCAATAAAGCACTGTGCAGATATGATTAAATTAAGGATCATGAGATGGGGAGGTGGTCATGGATTATCTGAGTGGACCCTAAATGCAATCATGTGCATTCTTATAAGAGGGAGGCAGACAGAGATTAGACATAAGGAAGAAGAGGCAAAGGCAATGTGACCATAGAAGCAGAGACTGGGATGTGGCCGCCAGCAAGGATTTCTGCCAGCCACCAAAAGTGGGAAGAGGCCAGGAAGAATTCTCCTGTAAAGCTTCGGAGAGAGTGTGGCCCTGCCAAGACCTTGAATTCGGCTCAGTGAAGCTGATTTCAGACTTCTGGCCTTCAGAACAGTGAGAGAATAAATTTCGGAGGTTTAAGCCATCAATTTTGTGGTGATTTGCTAAAGCAGCCATGAGAAACTAATATCGGTGAGAAAAGTAAGTCACAGAAAGGTTAACTGAATTTGCCCATGGTAGCACAGCTAGTTAGTGGTGAAGCTGGGACATAATACAGTGCAGTGTTTACTTTTAGCTATGACGTGGCACTCTCTCACATTACTTGCTGTCTTCCACCTCCAAAGCCCTGATCATTCCTTATACCCTGAAGAGAGCCAGGTCCTTCCTCCTCAGTTGTTTCAAGAAAATAGCACCACAGTCAATCACAAGAACAAAGAAGACAAACCTTAACTTTTATGTATTAAAATACACTTTCAGAGCTCTTAATGGAAAAAATAGCCTGGTTTTTGATCCTTAAGAGATGCCCTTTAGTATTTCTGGGGTGTTAACCTATGAAGGGCTAAGATCATAATGTTGTGGTCATAAACAATAGATTGAAAAGAACAGATTAGGGACCAGGACCTTGACTCTCAAATAATCCAAAGACTGCAACCACCATGTAGATCAGGAAGAAGAAGGAGTGGTGATAGAGAGAGGCCAAAGCAGTCCCTGGGCCAGGACACTGCTCTGTAGGGTAGCTGGGGATGCAGGAGCAGAGTCAGCTTTTGTTTATTTCCCTGCCTCCACTCCCTCCAAGAGTGAACTCTGTCTTAGTGCCAGGGGGCCAAGTTGGAGCAGGCTCCATACGTGACCTTTGCTGAGAGGTGCAGAGGCTGCCCGCAGGCTATGCAACACAACCGAGGCACATCTGTGCATTCCAAGGTTCCTTTGAGGACAGTCTCCACTTCAGTTGCCAAGGACACACCTAAATGACTGAAATTGAGGTTGGAATTCTGTAAACTTAGAGGAAGCTAGTGGGAAATGGAAAGCCTTGAACTTACCCATGGGTGGCACTGAAAGTAACCAGGGTGGAGCTTTCTGAAAAGGACAGTAGGGAAACCCTCCTTTTACACTGCTGTATATGGTAAGTGAATCACAAGGGTAGTAACATTCCCAGTGCATATAAGTAGGCAGGGTTACTATGCAGTTTTAGATTTTCCTTAATTCAAGGAATTCAAAGTACCATTATAAGTATGCCTCAAATTATATCAACAATAAAACATGTTACACCTTTTTCCTTTTGACTGTTGGTTTGCTATTCAGTTACCTTCACAGTTACAGAACTTTATTGATAATAAAACATTTAGGCCATTTTTTTGGTTGTGGTTTGCTACCTATATCATTTGCAGTTAATCTCTGAAGGAAAAATATTATGGAAAAATAATTGCTTCAGCTACCAAATTCAGTTTAACGCAAGGCAATTTACCTGCACACAAACATCAGAGATGCACACTGATTGCTCCCTTTTCTGGTCATCAGATTTAATTTCTTACAGTTAAATGTGCTTACTACAGAAGAACTATGTATTATTTCTCATCTTAATAGAATTTACTAGGTTCAGGATGAACTAGCACGATCTCAAAATTCGTAGCGTTTTCTATTCCTTAATCATTCTTACCCAGTGACCTATCCTGTTGCAGACTGCAAGTTCATTTCAGTATGACTTTACCTAAAATTTATATTATACAAATAAAACAAGAGTCAATTTATGAACTAATCATACATATTTGTTACACTCATAAAACCTTTCAGCATAGGTATCACTAAATTTGTTGGAACTATAACATATTTATAAACGGTACTATTCCTTGCAATGACTGTATTAAAATTTGAATGAGAATATAAATAACATTAAATTGTACTTAAACTTCAAACTTCTTAAGTTTTTTGTTTGAGAGCTCTGAAAATGACACCCCCAAATGTGGTGATTTGGCATGCTGAGTACTTGGAACATGAAGGACGCTGGAAAAGCTTCAGAAGGAGTCTCTTTCTGACCTTCTTCTGCCCCCTTCTTTCTCCTGCTTTCTTTTCTCCCCAAGGCAGGTCATAGAAACTAGAATTCCTCTTCCCTAAGAGAGTTCATAGAACCAGAACCCTTCTCCCCCACAGCTGGCTATAAAACCTAGAAATATTACTCTACCACTTGCCTTTCTGTGTAAGAGCTAGCAATGAAGAAATTCTCTGACCTACCTTATCCAAAGGTAGACATAAGACTGTTACTCCAGAAAGCTCTTACCCTATACCCAGAAAGAAGAAATGTCACACAGAGAAGCCAAGAAGAATCTGAGCAGACAGGCCTTGTTGTGTTTCCCCATTCAGTCTCTTGCCATTAGGTCATACTTATTTGGTTCAATCATATTTACTTTTTATTTTTTGAGATAATTTCCTTCTGTTGCCCATGCTTGAGTTCAGGGGTCAGAATATAGCTCATTCCATCCTTGAACTCCTGAACTCAAGCCAATTCTCCTGCCTCCCACTCCTGCATAGCTAGGACCATCACTAGGACCATGAGCCACCATGCCTGAGTCTGATTTTCTTTCTACATGGCTGTGCATTCCACATCAAATCAGAACATAAAAGTAGACAGTTTTCCCTGAATCTTTAAGTCTTCATTTCTGAAGTCTCCCATGTCACGTAAAACTTTGATTGAATAAATCTATAATGCTTTTCTCTTGTTAACCTCTCTTTTGTTTTAGGTGTGTGGACTGTGACCCTTTCGATGGGGAAGAAAAGTATCACACCTTTTCCCCACCTACATTGTAAAATTTTATCTAAAGTTTGTGTCTTATTTCTATCTCAGTACTGGATTATAAACACTTTTTTTTTTTTAACTTACCACATAACAACTCAGTTTTCTACACAAGGCATATCAAAGGAAATACAACACAGAAAATACCATTTTATAAAGAAAAAGAAACACGAATCACTTTATTGTTGAAGCTTTTAGTTACCACATCAAAGTGTGTAGTTTTGAAATACATGGGTGATATAGTTTGACTGTGTCCCCCACCCAAATCTCATCTTGAATTTCAGTTCCCATAATCCCACATGTGGTGGAAGGGACCTGTTGGAGGTAATTGAGTCATAGGGGTGGTTTTCCCCATGCCATTCTAGTGATAGTGAGTAAGTTTTCACAAGATCTAATGGTCTTAGAAGAGGCTTTCCCCTTTGCTTGGTTCTCATTCTTCTCTCTCAAGGATGAACTTGCTTCCCCTTCCACCATGTTTGTAAGTTTCCTGAGGCCTCCCCAGCCATGCTGAACTATGGGTCAATTAAACCTCTTTCCTTTATAAATTATCAGTCTCTGGGATGTCTTTATTAGCAGTGTGAGAACAGACTAATACAATGGGTTAACGCTAAACCATAAATCAACAAAGTAATCTTAAAAATAATGTTAGTAGTTCAAATGCCGTTTCTCTTTTACTTCTTGGAAACAGACTATTGTATGATGATTTAAGCACATCACAGTTGAGAAGGTTGACAACTGATACAACTGGTGTCTTTGCTTTTGTCTTTAGAGTTAAAAAGATATAAACAATGGCATTTGTATTTATGCACGCATATGTGCAGGGTAGCAGATATGCCACCCCAAAATGTGCCACTTTGGCATGAGGATTTTTTGAGCTGAAGGCAACTGAGAAGAAGCAGATATACACAGATCTCTCTGTCTTTTTCCTATTTGCCTAAAAGCAAGACACAAATTTACAATGATGTCCCTCCTTCCTTGTCTACCAGTAAAAACTAAAGTTAACTACCTGAGATGACTTTAGACTTTTGTCATCCTGGAGAGGGCATCAGAGAAATGTACATAAGGAACTTTACTAATTAGTTTTTATCTATCATAAGTTTCCTATAACTGGCCTGCCCCACACTCTTCCTTCTTTGTTTTCAGTTGAAGATGTTATATAAGCCTGAATTCTAAGCCACCTATTTAAGAACTGGCATTTTAACCATGGGTGTTTCCTATATATATATATATATATGAGATATACATGTTAATAAAATTATGCTTGTTTGTTTCTTGTTAATCTGCCTTTTGTTAAAAAGAGTCCCAGCAAAGAACTCAGAAGGGTAGAGAAAAAATTATTTTTCCTGCCTTACATACATGACTATCAAGGAATAGTTTGTAGAACAAGGAAGAAGAGGGCAAAGAGAAAACAGAGAAACCAGAAAATAAAACCAAGTAGGAGGGTTGAGGAGGTGTGAGGACAGCCTGGAGACAAGACAGCATGTTAAGGTTGTAGGGAAGGCACAATTTTAGCTTTACTCTCTTAAGAGTTTTTAGCTGGGCCTGATAATTGAATTTACGTAAGACAAATTAACAGGAGAGAAAAGCATACAAATTTAATATCAGTTTTGCATGACATGGAGTCATCATAAGGAAATAAAAACACAAAGCTGCAATTAGAGTTGACAACTTGTATACTTATTTGGAAAAAGAGTAGTAAATTGTGAAAATATAACAAAGCAAGGGGGCTTGGGCTGAGGTAGTTGATTATGCAGAAGTGGCTAGGCAGATAAGGGTTAGTTTAACACAGGTTGTTGGCGAAGATTTCTCTCAGCCTTGACTCTTCAACTCTGGTATAAGAAGGTCTTCCTTCTTCCAGTGGAGGGAGAAGACATTCCACATGGGAGTTTTATCCCCTGCTTTTAGGAAGGTCGGAGTGTGCCTGCCTTGCTTGCTTCCTTCCTTCCTTCCTTCCTTCCTTCCTTCCTTCCTTCCTTCCTTTCCTTCCTTCCCTCCTTCTTTCCTTCCTTCCTTCCTCTTTCCTTCCTTCCTTCCTTCCTTCTTTCTTTCTTTCTTTCTTTCTTTCTTTCTTTCTTTCTCTCTCTCTCTTTCTTTCTTTCCTTTTCTTTTTTGTTTCTTCTTGCTCCTCCCTCCCTCCCTTCCTTCTTTCCTTCCTTCCCTCCTCCCTTCCTCTCTTTCTTTCTTCCTTCCTTTCATCTTTCCTTTTTCTTTCTTCTCTCTTTCTTTCCTCTTCTTTCTTTCTTTCTCTTTCTTCTTTTCTTCTTTCTTTCTTTGTTTCTTTCTTTCTTTCCTTATTTCTTTTTCTCTTTCTTTCTCCTTCCTTCCCTTCTCTCCCTCCCTCCCTCTCTCTTTCTTTCTTTCCTTTTTCTTCTTTCTTCTTCCATGCTCCTTCTTTCCTTCCCTCCTCCCTCCCTCTCTTTCTTTCCTCCTTCCTTTCATCTTTCTTTTTTCTTCTCTCTTTCTTTCCTCTTTCTTCTTTCTTTCTTTCTCTCTCTTTTCTTTCTTTCTTTCTTTCTTTCTTTCTTTCTTTCTTTCTTTCTTTCTTTCTTTCTTTCTTTCTCTCTCCTTCTTTCTCCTTCCTTCCCTTCTCCTTCCTTCCTTCCTTCCCTCCCTCCTTCCTTTTCTTTCTTTCCTCCTTTCCTTCCTTCCTTTCCTCCTTCCTTTTTTCCTCCCTCCCTCAGTCTTCTTTTTTCTCCTTCCTTCCTTCCTTCCTTCCTTCCTTCCTTCCCTCCCTCCCTCCTTTCTTTCTTTCTTTCCTTCTTTCTGTCTTTCTTTCTTTCTTTCTTTCTTTCTTTCTTTCTTTCTTTCTTTCTTTCTTTCTTTCTTTCTTCCTTCCTTTCTTCCTTCCTTCCTTCCCTCTCTCTCTTTCTTCTCTCTCAGTCATTTTTTTTTTTTTTTGTCTTTCTCCCTCTCCCCTGTCCCACTTCCTCTTTAACTCAAATCAATCAATATGTCAGAATGGCATATATTGAGTGCTGTGTTCAGAACTTCAAGAACAATAGAAAAGAGAATTTCTTTTTTTTTTTTTTTTTTTTGAGACGGAGTCTCGCTCTGTCGCCCAGGCTAGAGTGCAGTGGCCGAATAGCAGCTCACTGCAAGCTCCACCTCCCGGGTTTACGCCATTCTCCTGCCTCAGCCTCCCGAGTAGCTGGGACTATAGGCGCCCACCACCTCGCCCGGCTATTTTTTTGTATTTTTTAGTAGAGACGGGGTTTCATCGTGTTAGCCAGGATGGTCTCGATCTCCTGACCTCGTGATCCTCCTGTCTCGGCCTCCCAAAGTGCTGGGATTACAGGCTTGAGCCACCGCGCCCGGCCAATTTCAGGTCAGTTGGTAATGTCATAGACCCAAAGACACCTAAAAAAGACTACTAAGTTTTCTTATTATTGGGGCAATAGAGAACCTTACAAAATGCAATTCCAATGAAGTACTGGGAGTAAAAAACTGGATTACAAGGACATAAAGAAACTAAGAGGAGAGGATTTGGTGTGTTTTTGTTTTTGTTTTTGTTTTTTTATAAACTTTAGGAGTCAAGGTAGTAAGAACATTAGATGGTGGCTTTAAGGGTGGACAAGGAGTAAAAGAAAAACCACATGATAACCATTTGTGAGGTACACCTTATATATTCACAGAGTTATGACTTCAAGGAAATGTATTCCATAGTGCTTACCTTTTCCCTAATATCTATTTAAGTAAACATTAAATGTTTGAGCTCTTTCATTTCATTAGTGTGAATTCCAAACTTGCTCTCATATTCTCCAAAGATTTCAATTAAAAAAGATACCCAGAATTATTTGAAATATTGTTCATTAACTATGTACGTGCATATGCCTGCCCACATTTATTCATGGTAAGTGTAGTTTTGGCTGGGTGCGGTGGCTCACGCCTGTAATCCCAGCACTTTGGGAGGCCGAGGCGGGCGGATCATGAGGGCAGGAGATCGAGACCATCCTGGCTAACAGGGTGAAACTCCATCTCTACTAAAAATACAAAAAATTAGCTGGGTGTGGCGGCGTGTACCTGTAGTCCAAACTGCTGGGGAGGTTGAGGCAGGAGAATGGCGTGAAGCTGGGAGGCAGAGCTTGCAGTGAGCCGAGATCATGCCACTGCACTCCAGCCTGAGTGACAGATCGAGACTCAGTCTCAAAGACAAAAAAAAAAAAAAAAAAAAAGTGTACTTGCTGTTTTAGAATCACCTCATGTTCTAAAAAAAAAAAAAAAAAATTCAATATTCACTTCTTTACAGTATACCACCATACAATCTCTCATTAATCAAGGAGCTAATCTCTCTCTTATTATTCTTTGCTCTTTTAATAATCTCCTTTTTTGGGTATGTGTTTAATTTAAATGTAATCCTTTCTATTTCTAGAAATGGACTCCTAACTTCTAACAATATTCATTTTCTTTGCCTTTCTCCTTAGTTGCAGCTCAAAAAGTTATTGCATTCATTTTTATATAGCTATCTACTTTCTTTGTCTTTTCACTTTTGTTTCCATCACAAGCCAGCCTATCTGTAAGTGAAAACGTGA
Source organism: Mandrillus leucophaeus (assembly GCF_000951045.1). NCBI lineage: Eukaryota > Metazoa > Chordata > Mammalia > Primates > Cercopithecidae > Mandrillus > Mandrillus leucophaeus. The sequence goes on from NW_012102432.1 coordinate 1,499,371, forward strand.
CCTTAAAGAGAAGCCCATATAAACTTAAGAAATCAGATTTTGTTCAATTTTACAGAGTGTGCTTTGATCTTATATTTATATAGTAGAATTCATGCCAATTGAAACTTCTTTTGAAATACTTCTTCATCTTAGAATATAAATTAGAATAGTTACAGTAAATGTCTTATTTTTCTAATTATTTTCTTTTTGCTGAAACACTAAATACTTCATAGAGCATTATGGATCTATATAATAAAGGGCAAATACAGTGATTGATAGGTTTAAGTGTTTGGAGTCTGTAATACAAGGGCTTAGAATCAGTTCAAATATATAAAAAATTATATGATATTTTTCTACATTAAAAACAGCGCTTACAGATAGGCTTAAAAGGTATTTGCTTTCATTAGGAGTGTCTGTCATGTCTGTTGCTTTCTAAAAAAATTTATCCTTCAATTTATGAGCAAATCATAATCATTTGGATTTTTGCCATTGATGTTGGCTATAAAGAGCAGCCTATAGATTGAGGAGTGGCCACTGATCATTTTGATTTCCTCTTTCTTATCTTTACAACTAGGTATTGCTAGAATTTTTCAATTCTTTACCATTAATTATAGACTAGAATCAGAGCTAAAGGTAATCGATCCTTTTATTTTTATTTTGGGCTTACTTTCCTCAGATAGGACCACTTCAGGGAGCAATGAAGCCTTATCCATCCATTTAACAGGTTGAGGGGTCTTTAAAAAGTTCACAGAAAATCCTATTATTAAAAAAAAAAAAGCCTATGCATGGATTCGATTTTTTTTTGTACCAAAATAAACTCATACTAACTTGTTATAATATGTCTGAACAGGATCTAGTTTGAAGCAATGAGAATGTTATGACATCATTTTGAAAAGAGCCCCTATCAGAGCAACATAAATTCTGGTAAAATAAACACAAGAACAAACAACAAATTTGTGGTGAAGCTTGGATGGAAAAATACTGAAATCATTAATGCTATACAAAAAGTTTATGAGGACAATGCTCCAGAGAAATCAACAGTTTACCAATGGAAAATTCATTTTTTAAAAGTTTGTACATATATGTAGATATATTTTAATTATACTTTAAGTTCTGGGATACATGTGCAGAATGTGCAAGTTTGTTACATAGGTATACAAGGGCCATGGTGGTTAGCCGCACTCATCAACCCGTCATCTACATTAAGTATTTCTCTTAATGCTATCCCTCCCCTAACCCCCACCCCTCAAAAGACCCTGGTGTGTGATGTCCCCCTCCCTGTGCCCATATGTTCTCATTGTTCTACTGCACTTATGAGTGAGAACATGCGGTGTTTGGTTTTCTGTTCCTGTGTCAGTTTGCTGAGAATGATGGTTTCCAGCTTCATCCATGTCCCTCCAAAGGACATGAACTCATCCTTTTTTTATGGCTGCATAGTATTCCATGGTGTATATGTGCCTCATTTTCTTTATCCAGTTTATCATTGATAGGCATTTCAAAAGCCAAAACTGACAAATGGGATCTAATTAAACTGAAGAGCTTCTGCACAGCAAAAGAAACTTAACTATCATCAGAGTGAATAGGCAACCTACAGAATGGGAGAAAATTTTTGCAATCTACCAATCTGACAAACGGCAAATATCCAGAATCGACAAGGAACTTAAACAAATTTACAAGAAAATAACAAACAACTCCATCAGAAAGTGGGCAAAGGATATGATATGGACAGACACTATTCAAAAGAGGACTTTTTTTTTGGAGATAGATTGTCTCATTCTGTCGCCCCAGTGTGGAGTGCAGTGGCATGAACCTATGCTTCCTAGGTTCAAGCAATTCTCCTGCCTCTGCCTCCCAAGTAGCTGGGATTACAGGCACATGCCACTGTGCCCAGCTAATTTTTGTATTTTAGTAGAGATAGGGTTTCATCCTGTTGGCCAGCCTGGTCTTGAACTCCTGACCTCAGGTGATCCACCCTCCTAGGCCTCCCAAAGTTCTGGGATTGCAGGTGTGAGCCATCATGCCTGGCCAAAAGAAGACATGTATGTGGTCAACAAACATATGAAAATAAGCTCATCATCACTGATCATTAGAGAAATGCAAATGCAAACCACAATGAGATACCATCTCACACCAGTTAGAATGATGATCATTAAAAAGGAAACAACAGATGCTGGAAGAGGATGTGGAGAAATAGGAATGCTTTTACACTGTTGGTGGGAGTGTAAATTAGTTCAACCACTGTGGAAGACAGTGTGGCCATTCCTCAAGGATCCAGAACCAGAAATACCATTTGACCTAGAAATACTATTACTGGTTATATAACTAAAGGATTATAAATCACTACTATAAAGACACATGCACGCATATGTTTATTGCAGCACTATTCACAATAGCAAAGACTTGGAACCAATCCATATGCCCATCAATGATAACTCATTTTAAGAAGAGACAAGATAATGTTGATGAAGAAGTTCATATCAGCAGATCATTCACATCAATTTGTAAGGAAAAACATTATCTTGTTTGTGCCCTAATTGAAGAGGGTTGATGATTAACAGCACATACAATAGCCAACACCATAGATATCTCAATTGGTTCTGCTTACACAATTCTGACTGAAAAATTAAAGTTGAGCATATTTTCCATTTGATGGGTGCCAAAACCATTGCACTCATATCAGCTGCAGACAAGGGCTTTTATTAGAAATTTTAAACAAGTGTGGTCAAGATCCTGAAGCATTTCCTTGAAGAATTGTCACAGGAGATAAAATATGGCTTTACCAGTGTAATTCTAAAGACAAAGCACAATCAAAGCAATGACTAACAAGAGGTGGAAGTGGTCCAGTGAAAGCCAAAGTGGACCAGTCAAGAGTAAAGGTCATGGCAACAGGTTTTCAGGGTGCTCAAGGCATTTTGCTTGTTGACTTTCTGGAGAGCCAAAGAACAATAGTATCTGCTTATTATAAAAGTGATATGAGAAAGTTAGTCAAAGCTTTAACAGAGAAACATCCAGGAAAGCTTCACCAGGGTCCTTCTCCACCATGACAATGCTTTTGCTCATTCCTCTCATCAAACAAGGGCAATTTTGAGAGTTTGGCAGGAAAAAATGGCAGATAGCAGGCAAAACTAACTTGCAGCTCCTACTCCTGACATTGCTAACCCCTGACTTTTTTTCAAAACATTCTTTTTTCTATGACTGTATTCTCTCTTGTTTTTTTTTTTATTCCTCTTGGAGTATTCAAATTGAGCTAAGATTTCAGGAAAAGGTAAAATTCCCTGAGAAGAAATTTACCATAAGAAAGGGAATTCTGAATGAGTTCAAGCATTGTCCCTGACTTATGGGGCTGGGAGAGGGGGAGAAATGCCCAATCTAGGTGAGGTGCAAGGAAGAAACAAGGGGAGTGTAGGGTATAGTTTTATGCTTGAAAGTCTGAAAACATGTACAAAGTCTTGAGTCACACTGAAAGGATGTAGGAGCCACTATGAAGGCTCTATCATGGCCCAAAGTTGAAATAAGTTGAGCATCAAAAGAAATGATTGAAGCCTACTAAAACACACTGAATCAGTGAAAATCTATGATTCCTTAATACTCAAAAAGAAAGGCAGAAAAGCTCAATTGTTAATAGTTAAAACAGTTATTAAAACAACACGTTACTTGAAAAATGAGTAATTAAAGGGAAAGAAGAATTTGTTTTGCTTTTGCAGTAAGAAATTGTATATTAAGATAACAGAGTTGATGAGGTAAATGTCTTCATTATTGAACATGTGAGGCAATAAATAAAAAAAGAACGGAAGAAATTTTTTAAAAACACAATCTCGCGAATTCAAATGAAATTCTTTAATTCTTACAAGGATTAGTGAGCAGTTTTTAAAATAATTAAGTAAATGGGTAATTTATGTAGAACCAAAGTACATAATACAGATTTCTTTTTCATGGCAAATAATACTTAGAAATAACACATTAAATGACATTTAGGAAAAAATATACCATTTAATATTTATAGTAGAAAAGAAGAAAGGCTGAAATAAATGAGCTGAGCACCCAGTTTAAAAATTTTTAAAGGCTAACAAGACTAAAATGTTAGAATAAAAGATTAACAGATTTACATTTAATTAACAAATATTTGTTTGTGCCTACTCTGTTCTGGGGTTTGGAATTAATATATGAACAGAACAGGCAAGAATTTCTGCCCTAGTGAAGCTAAATTCTAGCAGAGCAATTCAGAATATAAATGTAAGGAAAAATAAATTATATTTTGTGTTAGAAGATGAAAACTATCTTAAAAGACAACAATAAGGATATTAGAGGTACATGTAAGAGCAGAAAATAATTAAAAATCAAAAATATAATAGAAAAGATCAATAAAGAACAAAGCGGATCCTTTAAAAATCCCATAAAATTAGCAACGATGTGGTAAGAGATCAAACTTGGTAGTATTTGTTATTGTCCAAACGTGGCATGTTGTTCACTATGGGGAGAACCTGCTCCCGATGGTCAACGTGGGTTCTTTTCTATTTCTTATGCATCTGGGCTGGTTTAAAGAGAGAGAGATTTAAAGCTGGGTGTCAGAGGGAGACATCACACGTGGGCAGGTTCCGTGATGTTTCCCCAGCTGTAAAATCAGCAAGTTTTTATTAGCAATTTTCGAAAGGACAGGGAGTGCATGAATAGGGTGTGGGTCACAGAGATCACATACTTCGCAAGGTAATAAAATATCACAAAGCAAGTGGAGGCAGGGCGAGATCGCAGGACCACAGTATAGGGCGAAATTAAAATTGCTAATGAAGTTTCCGGCATGCATTGTATTGATAACATTTTATCAGGAGACAGGGTTTGAGAGCAGACAACCTGTCTCACCAAAATTTATTAGGCGGGAATTTCCACGCCCTAATAAGCCTGGGAGCGCTACAGGAGACGGGAAGGGGGCGGGGGTTATTTCATCTCTTCCGCATCGACTATAAAAGACAGATGCCTCCGAGGGGGCCGTTCATAGACCCACCCTCAGGGTACACTCTCTTTCTCAGGGATGTTCCTTGCTGAGAAAAAGAATTCAGGGATATTTCTCCTATTTGCTTTTGAAAGAAGAGAAATATGGCTCTGTTCCGTCCAGTTCACTGGCGGCCAGTTCAAGGTTACCTCCCTTGTTCCCTGAACATCGCTGTTATCCTGTTGTTTTTTCAAGATGCTCAGATTTCATATTGTTCAAACACACATGCACTACAAACAATTTATACAGTTAACGCAATTATCAGGGGGTCCTGAGGCAACATATATCCTCCTCAGTTTACGAAGAAGATGACGGGATTAAGAGATTGAAGTAAAGACAGGCATAGGAAATCACAAGGGTATTGATTGGAAGAGTGATAAGTGTCCATGAAATCTTCACAGTTTATGTTCAGAGATTGCAGTAAAGACAGGCGTAAGAAATTATAAAAGTAGTAATTTGGGGAACTAATAAATGTCCATGAAATCTTCACAATTTATGTTTTTCTGCCGCGGCTTCAGCCAGTCCCTCTGTTTGTGGTCCCTGACTTCCCACAACAGTTCACTCTTACACAGGACAATGGCCAATCTTAAACAGAAAAATATGGCAGCATTTAGCCATTTAAAATGAGCATATGTTATGATTCTGCAATTTACCTCTCTGCATTTATCCTTGCTTTGTCACACATCCACCTGTGTACACATGTAATAGTGTTCATAACAGTAGTTTATTTTCATATTTAGATTGGAAGCCATCTAAATGTCTATCAAAAATTAATGAATTTGTATGAATGCAATCCATGCTATGTGAAGTGGAAATAAGTAGACCTACATATACATTAAAAAGGGTAATCTCTGAAGCATAATGTTGACGAAAACAACTTATGGAAGAAATAAATACTGTGTTATTTCAGTTGTACAAAGTTTAAAAGTTGAACAAAGATACCATATGTATATAGTATGTCATATGTCTATTATAATTTATAATTATGGATACAGCTGCTATAAACATCTAGGTGCAGGTTTCTATGTGGACCTAAGTGTTAATACCAAGGAGCACAATTGCTAGATCATATGCTAAGAGTAAGTTTAGTTTTTTAAGAAACTACCAAACTGTCTTCGAAAGTAGAAAGTAGCTGTACTATTTTGCATTATCCCCACTATTGAATTAGACTTTCTGTTGGTCCATATCCTACCCAGCATTTGGTGTTGTCAGTGTTTTGGATTTGGCCATTCTAATAGGTATGTAGTGGCATCACGTTGTTGTTTTAATTTGTAATTCTGTGATGAATTGTTACGTGGAGCATATTATCATGTACTTTTTTCCGTCTACATATCTTCCTTGTTGAGGTGTCTGTTCAGGTCTTAGGCTTCTTTCTAAATAAATCATTTCTTTTTTATTGTTCAGATTACATTGTGTATGTTGGACAACAGTCTTTTATCAGTCTTTTACTTATTTTGCAAATATTTTCTCCCAGTCTGTGGCCTGTCTTATTCTCTTGACAATGTCTTTTGCAGAGCAGGAGGTTTTTTCCTTTTTTTGTTTTGTTTTGTTTGTGACGGAGTCTCGCTCTGTCACCCAAGCTGTAGTGTAGTGGCGCCATCTCAGCTCACTGCAAGCTCCGCCTCCCAGGTTCAGGCCATTCTCCTGCCTCAGCCTCCTGAGTAGCTGGGACTACAGGCCTAGCCATCACGCCTGGCTAATATTTTGTATTTTTAGTAGAAATGGGGTTTCACTGTGTTAGCCAGGCTGGTCTCTATCTCCTGACCTCATGATCTGCCCACTTCAACCTCCCAAAGTGCTGGGATTACAGATGTGAGCCACCGTGCCTGGACGGGAGGTTTTTTGTTTTTTTGTTTTTTTGGTTTTTTTTTTTTGAGATGGAGTTTCGCTCTTGTTTGTCACCCAGGCTGGAGTGCAATGGCGTGATCGCCACTCACGGCAACCTCCGCCTCTCGGGTTCAAGCAATTCTCCTGCCTCAGCCTCCCGAGTAGCTGCAATTACAGGCATGCGCCACCACGCCTGGCTAATTTTGTATTTTTTAGTAGAGACGGGGTTTCTCCATACTGGTCAGGCTGGTCTCGAACTCTCGACCTCAGGTGATCCACCCACCTCGGCCTCCCAAAGTGCTGGGATTACAGGTATGAGCCACCTTGTCCAGCCATGGAGTTTTTAATTTAAATCAAGTACAGATTTTCAATTCATTCTTTTATGTATTGTGCTTTTGATGTTATATCTAAAATGTTATTGCCAAACTCAAGATCATCTGGATTTTCTCTGATGATCTAGGAGTATATACTTTTGCATTTTACATTTGTGTATGTGATCCATTTTGAGTTATTTCTTGTGAAGAGTATGAGGTCTATGTCTAGATTATTGTTATTTTGCATGTGCATGCCCAGTTGTTATAGTACCATTTGGTGAAAAAACTATCTTGACTTCCATTGTATTGCCTTTATCGATTCAGAGGCCAAACATAGACCCATATAATATAGTTACAAAATTTGTATTTCCAAAAAACGTATCCAACTTTTGCAACGATTATGACAGTAAAAAGAAAAACTCATCCAACTGTATACTTACATGGGTACATTTTATAGTATATAAATTACACCTCAATAAAACAGATTTTTTAAGTAAAAAAAAAGAAACAGTTTATCAATATCCACAGAACAACTTTGGATTTCAATTAAGATTTTGTTGAATATATAGACTAAGTTGGGAAAGACTGACATCTTGACAATATTGAGCCTTCTTACCCATGCACATGAAATCTCTCTCCATTATTTATTTATTGGATTTCTTTTATCAGAATTTTGTAGTTTTCCTCATGAAGATCTTATGCACATTTACTTAAATTTATACCTATATAGTTCATTTTGGGGTTGCTACTGCAAATGGTATTGTGTTTTTAACTTCAAATGCCACTTACTCATTGCTAGTATATAAGAAAGTGAATAGCTTTTGTATATTGACCTTCTATCCTGCAACCTTGTTATAATTGCTTATTAGTTCTAGGAGTTTGTTATTGTTGTTTTTGTTGATCTTCTACATAGATGACTATGGCATCTGTGAACAAAGTTTTATTTCTTCCTTTCCAATGATTATATCTTGTTTCCTTTTGTTGTCTTACTGCCTTAGTGAGAACATCCAGTATGATGGTAAAAAGAGTGGTGAGCTGGGACGTTCTTGCCTTGTTCCTGATCTTGGTGGGAAAGATCCTAGTTTTGCACTATTAAGTATGATGTTAGCAATAGAGTTTTGTACATTTTTTATTAAATTGAGGAAGTTCCCCTCTATTCCTAATTTGCTGAACATTTTTACCAGATTGCATGTTGGATTTTGTCAAATGCATCTATTCACATGAGCATGTAATTTTTGTAATTTTTCTTCTTTAGCCTGCTGATGTAGTCAATTACATTAATTGATTTTTTAACACTGAATCATCTTCATATACATGCAATAAATCCCGCTTGGTGTGGTATATAATTCTTTTGCACATTGTTGAATCCAATTTGCGAATATTTTGTTAATGATTTTTGCATATGTGTTCATGAGAGATATTGGCTGGTAGTTTTCTGTTCTTGTAATTTTCTTCTCTGGTTTTGGTATTAGAGCAATGCTGGTCTTAGAGTATGACTTAGGGAGTAGCTTCACTGCTTCTATCTTCTAAAAGAGGTCATAGAACAATGGCATAATTTCTTCTTTAAATGTCTAGTAGAATTTGCCTGTGAACTCATCTGGGCCTGATGCTGTCTGTTTTTGAAGGGTATTAATTATTGATTCAACTTCCTTCATAAATATAGAATTATAAATATAATAAACATAAGGATGTAAAGATAAATAAAGGGATGCAAGAATAGTTCAATATATGCAAACCAAACAATGCAATACATCATATTAACAAAATGAAGGATAAAAACCATGTGATCATTTCAATTGCTGCCGAGAAAGCACTTGATAAAATTCAACATCCCTCTATGATAACAATCCTCTAAAAATTGGGTAAAGAAGAAACATACTTCAGCATAAGAAAAGCCATATACTACAGACTCACAGCTAGTATTATACTAAATGAAGATAAATTGAAAACCTTTCTTGTAAGATCTGGAATACAACAAGGATGCACACTTTCATTACTGAACTAGCTAGAGTAATAGGAAAAGAGAAGGAAATAAAGGACATCCAAATTGGTAAGGAAAAAGTCAAATTATCCCTGTTTGCAATTGATATAATCTTATGTTAGAAAAAACCTAAAGACTCCAACAGAAAATTATTAGAACTGATAAAAAAAAGTTGTAGGATACAAAATTAGCACACAAAATCTGTAGCATTTCTATATGCCGACAGCAAACTGAAAAAGAAATCAATAAAGCAATCCATTTACAGTAGCCCCAAATAAAATAAAATACCTAAGAATTAATTTAACCAAATAAGTGAAATATTTATACAATAAAAGTTATAAAACATTGAAAGAAGCTGAAGAGATCACACAGACAATGAAGAGATATGTCATGTTCATGCATTGGAAGAATCAATGTTGTTAAAGTGTCCATACTACCCAAAACAATCTATGTATTCAATGCAATCCTTATTAAATATCAATGATATTCTTCACATAAACAGAAAAAAAACCCTAAAATGTATATGGAACCACAAAATACCCAGAATAGCCAAAGCTATCCTGAACAGAAAAAGCAAAATGGAAGGAATCACATTACCACACTCAAAATTATACTGCAGAGTCACAGTAATCAAAACAGAGTGATATAGGCAGATACATGGACCACTGAAATAAAATAAAGAACTCGGAAATACATCCATACATCTATAATTAACTCATTTTTTACACAGGTGCAAACAACATACATTGGGGAAAGAATAGTCTCTTCAATAAATTGCGTGTGGAAAGCAAAATGAAACTAGACTCCTATCTGTCTGCATATACAAAAAACAGATCAAAATGGCTTAAAGACTTAAATCTAAGACCTCAAACTATGAAACTACTAAAAGAAAACTTTGGGGAAACTCTCTAGGATGTTTGGATGGGCAAAGATTTCTTGAGTAATACCCTGCAAGCACAGGAAACCAAAGGCAAAATGGGCAATTGGGAATCACATCTAAGCTTCTGCACAGCAAATGAAACAATCAACAGTTAAGAGACAACCTTCACAAAGGGTGAAAATATTTGCAAACTATCTATCTGATTAATAGCCAGAATGTATAAAGAGCTCAAACAGCTCTGTTGGAAAAAATCTAATAATCTGATTTAAAAATAGACAAAAGATCTGAATACATATTTTTTCAACAGAAGACACAAATAGGAAACAGATACATGAAGAAGTGCGCAACATCTTTGATCATCAGAGAAATGCAAATCAAAACATCAATGAGATATCATCTTACTCAAGTTAAAATGGTTTATATCCAAAAGATAGGCAATAACAAATGATGGTGAGAGTGTGGAGAAAGAGAAACCCTTGTATGCTGTTGCTGGAAATGTAAATTATCACAACCACTGTGGAGAACAGTTCAGAAGTGTCCCAAAAAACTAAAAAAAAAAAGCTATCACATGATCCAGCAATCCCATTGGTGAGTGTAAACCCAAAAGAAGGGACACTGGTATATTGAAGAGATATCTTCACTCCCATGTTTATTGCAGCAGTCTTCACAATAACCAAGATTTTGGGGCAGCAAAAGTGTCCATCAGCAAAAGAATGAATAAAAGGAATGTAGTATGTATACACAATTGAGTACTATTTAGCCCTAACAAAGAATGAGTTCCTGTCATTTGCAACAACATGGATGGAACTGGAAGTCATTATGTTAATAAAATAAGCCAGGCACAAAAAGACAAACTTCTCATGTTCTTACTTATTTGTGGGAGGTAAAAATTAAAACTATGGAATTCACTCAGACATAGAGTAGAACAATAGTTACCAGAGGCTGGGATGGGTAGTAGGGTGTAGTGGGGATGGTAAATAGTTACCAAAATATAGTTAGATAGAATAACTAAGAACTACTATTTAATAGCAGAACAGGGTTACTACAGTCAACAATAGTTTTTGTACATTTAAAAATAGATAATAGGGAATTAAAAAAAAGCTAATAGGGAATAACTGAATAACAAAGCAAAGATAAATGGTTGAAGTGATGCATATCTCATTTACTCTGAAGTATTATACATTGTATGCCTGTATCAAAATATCTCATACACCTCATAAACATGCATCTACTATGTACCCACAAACATTAAAAATAAAAAATTTAAAAACAAAAATAAAAAATAAGAATAAGGAGGATAATCATACTTTCTTACGTATAATTGAAATAATTGAGACAGTATACAACACTACAAGGAAACGAGCCATGGTTAAAAACAACCTAATCTTATTGTATCTGAATACAATAAGATTCAGCTACAGGTAATTTTTTTAAAAAAATAAGTATACATTTCATTAGTAATCTATGAGTTTTAAACACCTGCAGTTTCCTTAGTTAATTACTAAGCCCATTCAACACATTTGGCTTTGTGTTAATCAATAGTTATTTGATTACAATGTTTTCCCTTTTATGCTAATTAGGATTTTAAGACTAAAAAATTGTGCTACCTTTGTGGTTCATGCTGGTACTAATGTGTTGCATTTATAGTTTGGTGTACTTATAAATCATGCATGTGTATGCATGTATGCACACATTTTACCTAATTTACACAACACAATTTTTTTTGTGTGTTTTTTGTTAAATTTACCACCTGGGAAGAATATGTGCTTATTTTTCAACTCAGGTAGAAAAATATTTCTTTTTTGAGAAAAATAATAAATGTTGTTTTAATATGATAGGATTTTTTAAAAGCCACATAATTACTTTAATTGTTCCATTTTTGAAGGGTAGCTGAATAAATAGAACAATATTGTTATTTTTGACCTATGGATGTGGCAACTGATGTGGTTTTGAATCCTCTGCAAAATAAGACTTTTTTCTTAATAGCTTCCTTTGCTAAAATAATTACCAAGACTGGAAACAGTTCTGATTAACTACAAAGTTGAAGATGGTAAAAACCTCTCTGGCAGGTTCTTATTTGTCACCACCAACTCAAGTTGTTGACTAACCATCTTGGATGGCTGTATTGGACAGCCTCTTGTGATCTGGAAGTTTCAGGGACAATGATTCAAATACAACTCCCTAGGTGGATTTTCACTGTAGCCATGAGATATGTGTTAGCCCATTCTTGTTGCCTGACTCTCCATTAGAGTTATGAGGGTTCCATACATGTTTTGATGTGTCTATGTAGGGAGGAGGAATGCCATTCACTTTGCTGTAGGGGACGGGATGAACTGAGATGAAACCCCCACATCTGCCCACTGTAGCTATGTTTATTTTGAGAATATTGTCTTTCTTAATGTCTCCATGGACTCCTTGATTTGACGGTAAGTAATCACACCATTCTTGCAGATACTTCATGCCAACATTAGCTATATGCCTCTCACCTAAACAAAATTATTACTAAACAGATAGTTCATCAGTATAAGGTCCAATGGCCACAAAGGACTTACCTAATCATGAACATCATTTTGTATTATTCCTATTTAATTTGTAGGAAGGAATGATAATGAGGGTTATTACATTTCTCAAAATTTTTAAATTCATGGCTGCATCATGGAGGTATCTTTCCTAGTGTTTTAAGGAGCCCAGAGGGCTTCCAAGCCACTCCTTAATTCATTAGAAAATGAATGATTTTATTGTTACTGGCAACGATTAATCCCGATTTTAATTTCCTTAAATGAAGCAAGGCACTTTTAGCTTTTCTTTATTTAAAGTTGAATTTGAACTCTTCCAAACAATATTTACATTCTTTTAAATTTTCAGGTCATGGGGAACGGGAACCCCATTTCTTCTATAAGGCATTGGTCAACTTCTGATTTTTCTCCTTATTGATAGTGGCTAATCTTAAAACTAAACATCCTTCTTTTCTCCCCCAAATTAGACGTAGCTATACTTTCCATAAACACTTAGATGAATACAAATATTCTTATCCAAAGTGGAAAAGCTCTTCCCTTTCACAGACCTGTCTCTAGTCATGAAACAACTCTTCTATCATGAGGTAGGATTATATCCACAGGGACACTTGGCAGGTGGAATGTTCAAGAGACGATGAGTAGATTATTATGGCTACATGTTTCAAGGTGTCTGAAGTGACAACAGTTGAGGCCACAACCATTGTCTATGTTCTGCCCTATTTCGCCTTTAGATAACACACAAGGAGTCTTCAAATGATGTAGGTTTCCTCCTTATGAATGGAATAATCTTCCTACATAGCGATAATTGTAAATTGACAAATCTAACTAGGTTACCAAGATCTCTAAGAATGAATGCATAATTTTTTTCCTGCTCATATCTACAGCACAAAGGCAGTTTATAGTCATTGTTCTCTACTCTGAGGGCAACATTTGGCTGAAGAAGGACTTATAGTGCACATAGCCAGCAGTTGTACCACAGACACAGTGAGTGAGACTTAAAAAGCACCATTTGGCTGGTGTTCTAATCATAGTCTTGTCATTAAGAGGAAAAAAAGCATCTCAGTTTGCATCGTAGGCTATTGCCTGAATTTTTAACTTGAATCAAAGGAGAATTGAAATAGTAGAATTTGCATTCTTTATATATCCTTGAGGAGTTTAATTTTCATTTACCAGTTTAACATTCTCTCATTTCAGGCCAAGCACAAAGTAGCAGTATTACAATACCTTAGGCAAGTTACAAAAATTTCAATTTAAAACTCCCATAGTTTTCTTATATTTTAGAATTGAGGCAGTCTTCAGCAAAGTATTACGCTATCTAGTATATTTGACTCTATTTGGGGAAAGTCATATTTTAAATTTCCAGCTCCTATATGTGACTCTGCTACAGGGATATTTTACTCTTGGACAGATGGGGCTACATAAAAAGTAATGAAATAGGGTAGTATGTATGACATAAATTTTATAAGGGCAGATATTTTCCTAGCTATTGCCTCTCCACTGTTTCACACTATCTCAGAGGTCAGTACATGCTCTTACATGGCTCTCTGTAAAGACCCATGAAGTAAGTGATGGGGCAGATGCGTAATATCGACCACATGTAGTTCAAGTAAGTCTGGACTGTAATTGCAAAAACTCCAAAGCACAGTTAAGTGAAAGGGTGCTGAAAACATATCAGCCACCTCTTCTATGAACAAGTTAATGGGCAAGTTAACTTGGAGAAGAATAATTTCCCTCTTATTCTCAACTCCTCTCCTTTGTCCAGGATCAAAATAGGAGCTTCTTCTGGAGCTCTCCAACAAATGGAACCAATTTGCAGTAAGAGGCCATCTATCTTGATGGCTTGAGTCAGTCGTCATCGTCCTTGGAGAATAGGCTACAGAGAAAAAGTTTTCAAGAAGGAAAAAGGGAATAAATATTGCCATTGTTAGCTTAGTCAGAAAGACTGACTGACTGGGCACAGAAGAAAAGAGAATTTTATAACATTCAATAAACCTGGAATCCATGGGCCAGATCCATGCATTATAAACAATTAACAGAAAACAGAATTCAAATTATGAAATCATAATTTCATTGGGAATTTTGACAGTTATTTAATAATTCATGGTATTATTTGGGCATTTATTTTACTCATGATTATGAATTCTGCTCTGAAATTCAGAGACTTGTGATAGAATGTACCAAACACAATGCATATTTATTTATTAACATTTACAAATGAATATGTTTCTGTAATTTAATGTAAATGTGTAAATGTGTTAAGGTAATCATCACAAAATATCAGGAATTATTATTGAAGGCATCCTGGGCTACTTATATAATTATTCTCAATATTTAAAATGTTCTAACTTGGGATGTATGAATTATAGCTTCTTATTTTTATAAATACTTCATTTGGACATAATCCTACACAAAATGAAGACTTTTGTTTAGTGTCTATATCTGAATTGTGATAATTCTTGCATCTGATAGAAATGTATGCAGGAGATTAGAGGAAATGCTAACCAACTTATGGATGGCATTAGTGTTGGTGATAGTTGTGACTTATCTGTCAGCAAAGTATAAGACAAATGGATTATTTGTTGACATTTTGCTGAAAATCAATTCAGAACAAAGCCATATGCTCAGAGGAAAAAGCCAAACAAAATATCAGCTAATTATAGGACAATGATTTATAGGACTAGATCATGCCAGAACTTTTCAAAGTTTTTTTATGGTGGGTTAAAGTGTTGAGGCTAGTTCCCAAGAGAATATAACCAGGGTTCTGGTCAACAGAACTTTAGCATCAAGAACAGCGTCCATTTTTGGTAGGTTAGTTGCTCATGGTTCCCAGATTTTTAATGAAGTAATGGGTCACAAAAATTATGAGGACCTTTCTATGCCTAATATCTACCTGGGAAATAATTACAATATTCTACTCTTTTTGGACTTATGAGATGAGAGTGGCAGCAACAGTGCTTCCCCAGTGGCATTTGTCTATTGTTCTTCTTCAGCTTTGGCCAGCAGTCCTGAGCCAGGCCATAGTCAATAGCACACCTGCTTTTATCCACTAATGTGAGCCCTGCTTTGTAAAGGGAGTTTACTATGAACTCAGCATCCCAGTGCACCAAGAAACAGAACCTTAGTCAATGGAGAAACTACCATTAGCACAAAAATATGTCCCCTTCTTACTCTTTGGACCTTTCTACACTGTAGTGTAATTTATCTTTTTGTAGCCTGTGTTGCCCACTGATTTTACATCTCTCAAGAGCTAGCATGAAATCATCTATTTATGTGCGATGGCAACCACAGAGTCAGATATATAATGGGCAGGTAATGAACATTTATTGAATAAATTATTTGCTCTTAAATAAAACAACATGTATACTTTAAAATGATCAGTTCCACTGATCATTATTAAAGAGTTAAACATAAAATGTAAACTATAAAAGAATTAGAGAAAACTGAAATGAATATCTGAGAGTGAGGAAGTACATAATAAATAAAAAGTAAAGCAATATAGCAAAGAAAATGGTTAAAAATAGATATAAATTTGCTCTAGATGACAGCCAATGAAAATTGACAGTGGAATAAAAAATTGGTTGCCTCCTAGTCTGTGTTCTGCTAAGCTACTTTGAAAAAATGGTTTTACCACTATCTAATATTTTCAATCATGTGTTAAAAAGAACAATATTCATATAACTAATGCTGTGTTTACACAGATAAATTAGTTTAATAAATTAAGGAAAACGACACATGAATTAGCAAAGTGAATTAACATGTATTTTAAAAGCTCATCAGCAAATAATTGATTTGACTGTATTTCTTGGAATTTAGTCAATTAACCTGGTGTCCCTTAGGTATGATTCTGGAAACAAAGCACTGGGGAATTACATAGTGTTAAATATGTACAGTTAACTTCACAGTTATATAATAAATAATACTTCTATTTATCATAGCCTTTATTGATGAGGTTGTTTTACAAGTAGTATGCCATATGATATGGTTTGGGTGTGCCCCCACCCGCATCTCAACTTGAATTGTATCTCCCAGAATTCCCACGTGTTGTGGGAAGGACCCAGTGGGAGGTAATTGAATCATGGGGGCCAGTCTTTCCCATGCGATTCTCGTGATGGTGAATAAGTCTCATGAGATCTGATGGGTTTATCAGGGGTTTCCACTTTTGTTTCCTCATTCTGTCTTGCCACCACCATGTAAGAAGGGCCTTTCACCCTCCACTATGATTGTGAGAATTTCCCCAGCCACGTGGAACTGTAAGTCCAATTAAACCTTTTTCTTTTGTAAATCGCCCAGTCTCAGGTATGTCTTTATCAGCAGTGTGAGAACGGACTAATACACCATACTAACCAAATAATTTATCTATGGTTAAGGACTCTAAGAAATAACCTAAAGGCAGTCATTTTCTCAAAAAGCCATATACTTTATTCTTACACCTATAATTTTTGCCATCTGATTCACCATCACAAAGATTTTTTGGGAATTATTGTCTAGTAAATTCAAAAGATTTGAAAATCTATGTATTTTCTATACATAAGGTGTATTTTCTATAGTCATACTGAAACAGACATACATAACAAATAATAAAACTAAATACTTGTTTAATAAGAATCTGAATATGTGCATATATTAATATTGGACACCTTTAAACATGAATTTGACCAATTTAGAATTCAAAACTAGCACTTGATCAAATTAGCTGGATAACGATTATTCATTACTTGCTATCGGAAAACAAAACCCTTAATTACAATAAAGCATATAACACACAATAAGACACACAACTTTGGTTTTATTCAAAGTCTCCTGTGTTACAATACCAGTCTTATAGGCAGAAGTCACTAATTGATGAAAGCAATGCATAAAGCATAGGCAGACATAAAAAAATATCACCTTCCAAATTTGAGAAGCTTAATGCTACAGTTAATATCCTGACACTTGTAGAAAAATGAGTGAAGTACTTCCAAAATATTAAAGAATACTTTAAATAGAAAATGAATATTCTTTCTATAAATAACTGTGACTATTCAGCAATACAAGCCACATGATAACTTACTGAATTGTGACCTCTTCACACTCTACATTCTGGGTATGAAACTTTTCAGCTCTAGTCAAGCCCTTGTTTGCTAAAACATTGATGATATTTCTTGATCAAAAGCCCTTTCACTATAGTAATTTTTAAGGTAGAATTGAAACTATGATAATTCAGCCATTGATGTAGCCTCTTTCGTAATTTAGGATATCAGGAACATCTTCAGTAACAAATGTTAATGTTTAGGCAAATTTTTGTTGGGCTTTACCTTTTTTTTTTTTTTTCTGAGACGGAGTCTCGCTCTGTCGCCCAGGCTGGAGTGCAGTGGCGCGATCTCCTCTCACTGCAAGCTCCGCGGCCTCCAGGGTTAACGCCATTCTCCTGCCTCAGCCTCCCTAGAAGCTGGGACTACAGGCGCCCGCCATCACGCCTGGCTAATTTTTTTGTATTTTCAGTAGAGATGGGGTTTCACCATGTTCACCAGGATGGTCTTGATTCCTGACCTCGTGATCTGCCCGCCTTGGCCTCACAAAGTGCTGGGATTACAGGCGTGAGCCACCGTGCCCGGCCAGGCTTTACTTTTTTTTAAAGAGATGGGCTCTTGCTGTGTTGCCCAGGTTAGTCTTGAACTCCTGGCCTCAGGTGATCCACCTTGTCTCACAAACTGCTGGGATTATAGATGTGAGCTTCCATGGCTGGCAGTTTGGATTTCTTGAGAGAGAATTCCTGACAGCTGTTATTCTCTAAGTTTTGTTTTGTTTGTTTGTTTTTTCTTAGAATTCCAGTTTCCACGTCAAAGGGAGCAACTCTGTATATGTCTATTAATGTTCTGATTCCAGCTCTTTAGAATGATATTAATCTCTCTGCCACAGATTCATGTATTTTTTAACCTACTTTAAAAATCAAGAACAAAAAGGATATAATGGCCCATTAGGAAACATCAAATTCTGATCATTTTGTTAATGTTCTCACTAGTATGTGTTCTATAAAGTTGCTCACTTTTATAACTAAGATGTCAGTGTCATGGGTTAATGATCCATGTAACTTCTAATGTACAAATGTCATGAATCCATTACTAGAAAAGGCTAATGAAACACCCTAGCAGATAGATCAGAAATCTTGTAGGGATAAATTAACCCCTATCCTACACTACTATATACAGTCTTACAGGTTTAAAGAACATTTATTCACATATATTAACATATTTGATTCTCAAAACCATTCTCTAAAGTCAGGATGACATGTATTATCATTTTCATTTGTTTGTAGGGTCTGGTAGGAAAGCATGGTGTCTTGTGTATCATTGACTAAAAAGAGCTGTGGAAAGGGGTGTCTTCTTATTGGGAGGTTCATTGACTGTGCAGCTACAGGAGGGATACCATGGAAGTAGAAAAGGAGGAAGAGGATCTACACTTATTCAGTCAAAACAACCTTGAGTGATGTTCCATTTTTTAAATGAGGAATAAGTGTTTCAAGCAAATAGCAGTTCCATGGCAGGGATGGAAGGCATCTGCTCCAAGGATGCTGCCTTGCTCCCTGTTCTCTGAACACTCCTGTGCTAAGTGCCTTTATGTCATCTTCATAGCAGACAGGAAAGATTGTTGCAACCCTGCTCCTTTTATGCCCCATCCCTACACAGCCTCATGTCTCAGAAAAGGTGACTCTACCCCAAGCTCCAGAGTGACCCAACTGTTGGTCTAAGGGTAAACCTATTATCCCATTAGGTAACTTCTTCAGGAATTGGCTTGAAATCCAACTCCCACCAGGCAGCAATTCAATTAAATCCACATCGAAGGCAGTGCCATAATTTCTTCTTAACATTGTCACAACAACGTAACAATGACAACAGCAAGTAACGTATTTGTAGCACTTACAGTGTGACAGACACAGTTTTTAGCACTTTATGTATCTCAACTTAATCCTCACAGCACCCACGGGGTAGATAATATCATTATGCTGACCTTGCAGATGAGGAAACTGAGGTACTGAGATATGAACCTTGGAAATGACGCAGTCTTCCTGTTTCCAGTCCTGCACCAACACTGAAAGGCTGTCATTCTCAGTTACATTTGAATATATTTAAGGTCAGTAAGTTTAAATTGCTTGCTTTAATTGATAGCCCACAAGGAACAGAGAAGCTAAACCGATATGGTAAAACAGAGATATGGGAACTTAGGTTTTTTATGACATCATCACATTAGTCAACCTTTACACTGGCCCTATTTCTGGACTTCGTGATGTGCACTTGGTATGGTTTCAATTTGTCTCGCCACCCAAATCTCATGTTGAACTGTAATCTCCAATGTTGGAGGAGGGTCTTCATGGGAGGTTACTGGATCATGGGAGTGGACTTCCCTCTTGTTGTTCTTGTGATAGTAAGTTCTCATGAGATTTGGTTGTTTAAAAGTGTGTAGCACCTCCTACTTCTCTCTCTCTCCTCTGCTGCCATGTGACAATGTAACTGGTTCCCCATCACCTTTCACCATGATTGAAAGTCTTCTGAGGCCTCCCCACCCATGCTACCTGTACAGCCTGCAGAACTGTGAGCTAATTCAACCTCTTTTCTTTAAAAATTACACAGTTTCAGGTCTTTATAGAAGTGCAAGAATGGACTAAATAAACAGCACTGTTAATGACCTTAATGTTGAAAGCATTTTGTGTCAGAGTTTCTGATACTTGTAGCATAAAGTTTTGCAAGTGGTCCAAGCATTATATTTTAGCACAAGCTGCTTGTGTTTGAATTTTGGCCTTGTGATTTTTGGACCATCTTCTTCATTTATAAAAAAAGAATAATGGCACCTATTTCATACTTGTAGTGAGGCTCAAATAGTATAATATACATGAAACACTTAAAACAGTGCCCTAAACATAGCTCATATTCGTTAAATATTAACTGTTGTTAACATGATTATCCTATTCTTTTATGTTTTATATTAAGCCCTGGCATTTTTCTAATCTATAAAATGTGAAGAACAATAATGTACAGGGCTATTTTAAGGATTAAATGGAACAACCCACATAAAGGGTTTAGCAGATTTTCTGGCTTTTAGAGACTGCTCAATAGGTATTAGCTACTTTATTTCCAAATAATTTTTAATTTTAATAAATAATATACATATGATGTAAAAGATCAAATAAATACAAAAATTTATAGCTAAGAAAAGCAGTCTTCTCTAATTTTTTTTTTTTTTTTTACTTTTTTTTTCCAATGAAGTCCCCTCCACTTTTGAGTTAGGTACCCTAGCATGTTATTTTACTTTTTAAAAATATATACATTAAAAATAACGCTGTCATCCTTTATTTAAAGATTTATACTTCAATAAACTTATCTGAATATAAACCTTATACTTTTTAAAATAAATCAGAACCAATTACAGTCTTTGAAACTGTAACATAAAAAATGTCATACTCTTGGAATTGGTTTACTTCTGAAATGAAAAATGGAGAGGTATGGCAAATTATATTGCCTGCTGATCCATAAACTTGTATAGATCAAATATCCAATACAAAAATTAAATCTTCAATGTTACACCCTTAAGGAAATATTATACTATCTGGATAAATTGAATCTGATCTATCATACTCTAGTGGTTTTATGTAATTCTGGTTGGAAAAAATATTAATAAAAGCAACCTGTTTCTAACCAAATTCCAAATACATTACAATTAGCTTTATAGCTTCCTCAGAAACCTAATGAAGTTTATACAGAAGCAATAAACTAAAACTCCATTTGCATTATTAAATTTAGTAATAGAATGTGAGAGTCTATATATCAAAGTCATATTTAGTGACACATATAAACCGTAGAAATGTTTACTTCAATCTGTTCTTGATTTGAGAAATAATAAGTCTCAATACATAAAAATTTATTGGAGGGACATTTTTACTAATCGAATGATGTCAATGATGTCCAGTTTATAATAGACATGCTGTATAACAAAATGCAAACATTAATCTTGGTGTTTATTAGTGACATTGTGGTTGCTCAATCAGTGTTTGTTGGATAGGTAAGAACACAGGGATAGATAAAATGCTCACTCAAATTATTGTTAACATTTTGCAATATAGATTTTTTTTAAACTGATGAAGTTATCTATATGTTACATTACTGGAGGAGGAAAGACACATTTAATTTTATTAATTTGTTAAAGGCATAAATCTGTAGTATGTGCAAATGCAGTAGTTCTATGTTTTGGATATGTTTAAAATATTCATTTATTCAATCCTACAAATACCAGGTTAGTGTCTACTATGTGCAAGCTTTTGTCTATGCTATGAGAGTCAAAAATAAAAACCAAGAAGCTGACAGCTGACCCCAAGTGTATGCGCGCCCTGGTGGGAGCCCTGCACCACCCAGGATCTCCCTGCTCCTTACTCAGACATCAGGCGCAAGCAATCCCAAAAGGACTCATAGACCCTCTGAAGGAAGTAGACTGCTCCTGCAGGACCCAAGAGACACCCCAAATACTGTGAGTGCCCCAACTCTGGAAACGGGAAAGGGAAACCCTCCTCTACCAAACACACACTCCCACCGGAGAAGCTGAAGGTCTGTTTGTGGGAGAAGTTTCCGACTTTACTTGGAGCTGAGTCAGTTGAGAGAGCCAAGCGAAATACAGGGGTAGAGGAAGCAGCAGAAAGGCCCTGGGAACTCGCTGGGACCCCAGCAGGCCATTCCTTCCTGGCACCACAGGGATCCGTCAGGAGGGTGGCCAAGAGAGCAGGGAGTTAAATTCCATAGGGAGAAGGAAATTTCTAGCTGAGTTTTGTAAGAATTTGAATGGGGTGAGAAACCTCCTGGCCAGGGCTCAGGGGAGGGCACAAATCCAGTGTGCACACTCCACAGGCTGGGAAAGAACCAATCCCTTTTCTTTCAAGGCTGGGAGATGGGCAGTCTGGGGCAAGTTTTCAAGCCCTCTGCCTGGAAACAGACTCAGGGCTGTTGGCAAGGTGGTGCACGCTGGCAGTGAGACCAGCTCTTCGGTTTGTGTCGGAGCTGGATGAGGCCTGCGATTGCTGGCTTTCCCCCACTTCCCTGATAACCTGCATGACTCAGTTGAGGCAGCCATAATCCTCCTAGGTACACAACTTCAGTGCCCTGTGAATCTTACCCCCATCCCCAACAGCATCCACAGCAAGACCTGCCCAAGGACAGTCTGAGCTCAGACACGCCTAGCCCTGCCCCCACCTGATGGTCCTTCCCTACCCACCCTGATACCAGAAGAAAAAGGGCATACAATCTTGGGAGTTCTAGGGCCCTACCTACTGCCAGTTCCTACCCATACTATTACAGCTAATACTCTCTGGAAAGTGCCACCTCCTGGCAGGAGGCCAACCAGCACAAAAATAGAGCATTAAACCACCAAAATTAAGAACGCTTACAGAGTCCACTGAACCTCCCACCACCTCCACCAGAACAGGCACTGGTGTCCACAACTGAGAGACCTGTAGACAGTTCACATCACAAGACTTTGTGCAGACCACCCCCAGTACCAGACCAGAGCTGGGTAGACTTGCTGGGTAGACTTGCTGGGTAGCTAGGCCCAGAAGAGAGACAACAATACTGCATTTTAGCTCACAGGAAGCCACATCCATGAGAAAAGGGGAAGAGTGCTTCATCAAGGGAACACCCCATGGAACAAAATAATCTGAACAACAGCCTTCAGCCCTAGACCTTTCCTCTTACAGAGCCTACCTAAATGAGAAGGTACCAGAAAACCAACTCTGGTAATATGAAAAAAAGGCTCTTCAGCACTCCCAAAAAATCACAGTAGTTCAGCAGCAATTGATCCAAACCAAGAAGAAATTCATGATTTAATGGAAAAAGAATTCAGGAGGTTAGTTACTAAGCAGGGAGGGACCAGAGAAAAGTGAAGCCCAATGCAAGGAAATCCAAAAAATGATGTCTTCATTATTGTTATTCACAATAAACAATTCAGGAAACTGTGGACACACTTTTAGAATTGCAAAATGCTCTGGAAACTCTCAGCAGTAGAATTCAACAAGTAGAAGGAAGAAATTTAGAGCTCAAAGACAAAGTCTTCCAATTAACCCAATCCAAAAAATACGGAGAAAGAAACAGAAGAATATATGAACAAAACCTCCAAGGAGTCTAGGATTATGTTAAATGATCAAACCTAAGAATAATTGGTGTTCTGAGGAAAAAGAGAATTCTAAAAGCTTGGAAAACATATTCGGGGGAATAATTGAGGAAAACTTCCCCAACCTTTCTGGAGACCTAGATATCCACACACAAGAAGCACAAAGAACACTTGGGAAATTCATCACAAAAAGATCATCACCTAGCACACTGTCATCAGGTTATCCAAATTTGAGATGAAGGAAAGAATCTTAAGAGCGCTGAGACACAAGCACCAAGTAACCTATAAAGGAAAACCTATCAGATTAACTGCAGATTTCTCAGCAGAAACCCTGCAAACTACAAGACGTTGGGGGTCTATCTTCAGCCTTCTCAGACAAAACGATTATCAGCCAAGAATTTTTTATCCAGCAAAACTAAGCATCCTATATAAAGGAAAGATACAGTCTTTTCAAACAAACAAATGCTGAGAGAATTTGCCGTTACTAAGTCACCACTACAAGAACTGCTAGAAGGAGTTTTAAATCTTGAAACAAATCTAGGAAACAAATTAAAACAGAATCTCTTTAAAGCATAAATCACACAGGACCTATCAAAAAAATACAAGTTAAAAAACAAAAACAAAAAACACAAAAAACCAAAGTATACAGGCAATGAACAGCATGATGAATACAATGGTACCTCATAATTTAATACTAACATTGAATGTAAATGTCCTAAATGCTCTACTGAAAAGATACAGAACCACAGAATGGATAAGAACTCACCAACCAACTATCTGGTGCCTTTGGGAGACTCACCTAACACATAAGGACTCTCACAAATTTAAAGTAAAGGGGTAGAAAAAGGCAATTCATGCAAATGGACACCAAAAGCAAGCAGGGGTAGCTATTCTTATATTAGGTAAAATAAACTTTAAAGCAATAGCAGTTAAAAGAGATAAAGAGGGACATTATATAATGGTAAATGGCTTTGTCCAACAGGAAAATATCACCACGCTAAATATATATGCAGCTAATACTGCAGCTCTCAAATTTGTAAAACAATTGCTAATAGACCGAAGAAATGAGATAGACAGCAACAAATAATAGTAGGGGATTTCAATACTCCACTGACAGCACTAGACAGATCATCAAGAAAGTCACCAAAGAAATAATGATTTAAACTATACCTTGGAACAAATGGACTTAGATATATAGAGAAGATTTCATTCAACAACCACAGAATACACATTCCATTCAACAGCACATGGAACATTCTCCAAGATAGACCATATAATAGGCCATAAAATGCACTTCAATAAATTTAAGAAAATGGAAATTATAACAAGCACTCTCTCAGACCACAGTGGAATAAAACTGGAAATCAACTCCAAGAGGACCTCTAAAACCATGCAAATACATGGAAATTTAGTAACCTGATCCTGAATGAGGTTTGGGTCAAAAACAAAATCAAGATAGAAATATAAAAATTCTTCAAACTGAACAACAACACAAGCTATCAAAACCGCTGGGATATAGCAAAGGTGGTGTTAAGAGGAAAGTTCATAGCCCTAAATGCCTACATCAAAAAGAATGAAAGAGCACAAACTGACATTCTAAGGTCACAAATTAAGGCACTAGAGAAACAAGAACAAACCAAATCCAAACCTAGCAGAAGAAAGGAAATAACCAAGATAAGAGCAGAACTAAATGAAATTGAAACAAAAAATAAATACAAAAGATAAATGAAATAAAAAGTTAGTTCTTTGAGAAAATAAATAAAATTGAGAGACCATTAGCAAGGTAAACCAAGAAAAGAAGAGAGAAAATCCAAATAACATCACTAAGAAACAAAACAGTGGATATTACAACTGACACCACTGAAATCCAAAAGGCAATTCAAGACTACTGTGAACACTTTTATACACATAAACTAGAAAACCTAGAAGAGATGGATACATTCCTGGAAAAATACAACCCTCCTAGCTTAAATCAGGAAAAATTAGGTACCCTGAATGGACCAGTAACAAGCAGTGAGATTGAAATGGTAATTAAAAAATTACCAGCAAAGGAAAGTCCAGGACTAGATGGATTCACAGGTTAATTCTACCAGATATTCAAAGAAGAATTGATACCAATCCTTTCGACACTATTCCACAAAATGAAGAAAGAAGGAATCCTTCCTAATTCATTCTATGAAGCCAGGATCACCCTTATACTGAATCTAGTAGAGGAGATAACCAGAAAAGAAAACTACAGACTGGTATCCTTGAAGAACATGATGCTGAAATCCTTAACAAAACACTAGCTAACTGAATCCAACAACATATCAAAAAGATAATCCATCATGTTCAAATGGGTTTTACACCAGGGATACAGGGATGGTTTAACACACACAAGTCAATAAATATGATACACCATATAAACAGAATTGAAAATAAAAATCATGTGATATCTCAGTAGATGCAGAAAAAGCATTTGACATAATCCAGCATCACTTTATGATTATAACTCTCATCAAAATCTGCATACAAGGGACATACCTTAATGTAATAAAAGCTATCTATGACAAACCCGCAGCCAACATAATACTGAATGGGAAACAGTTGAAAGCATTCCCTCTGGGAACTGGAACAAGACAAGGATGCCCACTCTCACCACTCCTCTTCAACACAGTACTGGAAGTCCTAGCCAGAGCAATCAGAGAAGAGAAAGAAATAAAAGGCATCCAAATTGGTAAAGAGGAAGTCAAACTGTCATTGTTCGCTGAGGATATACTCATTTACCTTGAAAACCCTAAGGACTCCTCCAGCAAGCTCCTAGAACTGATAAAAGAATTCAGCATAGTTTCCGGATACAAGATCAGTAGCTCTTCCATACACCAATCAGCAGCTCTTCTATACACCAATAGCGACGAACTGGAGAATCAAATCAAGAACTCAACCCTTTTACAAAATAAAATAATTAGAAATATACCTAACCAAGGGATCGAAGGACTTCTATGAGGAAAATTACAAAACACTGCTGAAAGAAATCATAAACAACATAAACAAATGGAAACACATCCCATGCTCATGGATGGGTAGAATCAATAGTGTGAAAGTGGCCATACTGACAAAAGCAATATACAAATCCAATGCAATTGCCATCGAAATACCACATCATTCCTCACAGAATTAGAAAAAAATAATTGTAAACTTCATATGGAACCAAAAAAGAGCGCACATAGCCAAAGTAAGACTAATCAAAAAGAATAAATCTGGAAGCATCACACTACCTGATTTCAAACTGTATTATAAGGTCATAGTTACCAAAACAGTGCAGTGCCAGTATAAAAATAGGCACATAGACCAATGGAACCGAATAGACAACCCAGAAATAAACCCAAATACGTACAGCCAACTGGTCTTTGACAAAACAAACAAAAATGTACAGTGGGGAAAAGACACCCTTTTCAACAAATGGTGCTCCAATAACTGGCTAGCCACATGTGTACAAATAAACCTGGATCCTCATCTCTCAGCTTACACAAAAATCAACTCAAGCTGGATTAAGGACTTAAACCAAAGACGTGAAACTATAAAAATTCTAGGAGATAACATTGGAAAAATCTTTCTAGACATTGGTTTTGGCAAGGATTTCATGATGAAGAACCCAAAAACAAATGCATCAAAAACAAAGATAAATAGCTGGGATTTAATTAAACTAAAGAACTTTTGCACATCAAAAGGAACAGTTGGCAGAGTAAATAGAAAACCCAAAGAGTGGGAGAAAATCTTCACAATCTATACATCTGAAAAAGGACTGATATCCAGAATCTACAATGAACTCAAACAAATCAGTAAGAAAAAAACAAACAATCCCATCAAAAAATGGGCTAAGGACATGGATAGACAATTCTCAAAAGACATACAAGTGGCCAACAAACATATGAAAAAATGCTCAACATCACTAATGATCAGGGAAATGCAAATCAAAACCACAGTGTGATACCACCTTACTCCTGCAAGAACGGCCATAATCAAAAAATAAAAAAACAGTAGATGTTGGTGTGAGTGGGGTGAACAGGAAACACTGCTACACTGCTGGTAGGAATGTAAACTAGTACACCCACTATGGAAAACAGTGTGGAGATTCCTTAAATAACTAAAAGAGGAACTACCATTTTATTGAGCAATCCCACATTGCTGGGTATCTACCCAGAGGAAAAGAAGTCATTATTTGAAAAAGATACTTGCACACACATATTTATAGCAGCACAATTCACAATTGCAAAATTGTGGATCCAACCCAAATGCCCATCAATCAATGATTGGAAAAGAGACTGTGAGGTGTATACACACACACACACACACACACACACACACACACATATATATATACCCCGCACCATTTTAATACATTAAAAATTGGGATTCTCCAATAAAATACTGACACAGGTCAACGTACAATGTAGCTCAGAGCTGAGAAGTCTCATGATGTGTTTATCAGGAGCAATCAGGCTTTAAATCCCTTACTTATAGGAATGCACATAAAGTCAAATAAATTTTATATATATATATATATATATGATGCAATACTATGCAGCCATAAAAAGGAATGAATTAACAGCATTTGCAGTGACCTGGATGAGATTGGAGACTATTATTCTAAGTGAAGTAAGTCAGGAATGGACAACCAAATGTCATATGTTCTCACTGATATGTGGAAGATAAGCTGTGAGGATGCAAAGGCATAAGAATGATACAATGAACTTTGGGGATTTGGGAGGAGGAGTGGGAGAGGAGCAAGGGATGACAGACTACAAATATGGTACAGCGTATACTGCTTGAGTGACAAGTGCACTAAAATCTCAGAAATCACCATTAAAGAACTTACTCCTATAACCAAATACCACCTGTATCCCAATAACTTATGGAAAAATAAAAACAATAAATAAATAAATAACAGTTAAAACCATGCCATTTTAGTCTTTCATTAAAGTAGCATATTGGGAACATATTTACAAAAATGATACCAAAGGGGTGTATATTCTTAAAGATATAACCCACAAGGATGGGGAAATCAGGAGTGGTAAAGGGCACAGTTTTGGAAGCTATAAACGAATGAATGGGAACTCCCATCAGTAGGGAAGAGTAGAGACAAACACAATTTACACTTGCAGAATCATTGAAAGTATCCATTACTTTTAGAATGAAGATGAAAGGAGTGGTTCTGAACTCTGGCAGCTTAGGTAGAATATGTCTGAGAACTAAATATGTATCTGATGTCTCACTGCTGCATGTCCCTCCTCCCCTAAAAATCTGGAGATGTATTCACTAGAGAGCGAAAATAAGATCTTGAACTAGGGAATGCTACACACAGTTGTGTGTATGTACCATACTGACAACCTGGGTATTCATCATCAGATGCATACTGAATATTGAATGCAAACACCCCCAGCTCTTTCTTCTACTTGGATCTGACTTCTAGATCCCTTCCTGTAGATAGAAATTCTCAGCTCTGAGCTACATTGTACGTTGACCTGTGTAAGTATTTTATTGGAGAATCCCAATTGTTTTTGTCTTTATCTTTTCTGCTGTAGAGTGGATCAAATTACCCAGGAAAAAACCTAACAAATAGAAAGTAGAAAAGTTAAGAAATAGAAGAACAGTCCAGCATACCCAATGTTTGAGTGATAATAAATTTCCATCAAAAGGCGAAGGACACAAAATATGGAAGGGAAAAGATTATCAATAAATAATTTAAGAAAAGTCTCCAAAAAAAAAGTCATGAATTTCCAGAGAGGACTGGCTAAATGTCCAGCATGAGATGTCTTGCCTGTAAAGAGCCCCGCTTCCCCAAAATGTGTCAACTGTTGTCTCTAAAGGGCTCTCGTAATCCCTGAAATCAAACTATGATTCAAGGTCTCTGTCCAGTTGGTCTTCTCCTCACTAAACTCTTTCAGTTCCTAGAGATATAAAAGACTAAACTCTGAAATTCTTAGTGATAACTTAGTTGAAAAATAATGAAGCAGTATAAAGTGAAAGAGAAACTTGTTCATAATCTCACATTTATGCAACTTTTTAGAACATTCATATCCATATCAAAATATGGCATACCTTCAGAACTATCAACTTTTAAAACAAAGATGTTTTATGGTTCTGAGTTGTGCCAGGTATTGTCAGTAAAAAATGGGAGATTCTTAAAGCCTTTCATTCCATTTGACCAAATTATTGTTCTCAGCAACAAATGAGCCATTCAATAAGTTCTTAAGGACTTTCAGACACTTTGGCGTTGGATTTAAAGTAAAACCCTTCCTAAAGAAAACACAAATATGTAGCAAGGATAATCACTGTTTAGCTTCTTAGATTCCTTCTATTAATCATTTATTCACTCAACAATTATTTGATTATTACCTAATTTTGCAAGTATGCTGTAGCTGCCAACACTACCAAGAAAGAAAAGGGAATTCTTGACCAAGATGGTAGTTGGACACATATGCTATGGTTCTTTCCTCAAATGTCATTGAAATGTAAATAAGAGTTTTAAGAAAAGTTTATAAGCTTGCAAAAAGGAATCCTGACTTTTTGTTCCAGGTGAAAATCTAGAAGACTCTCTTTGGGATATCTGATCAGCTGGAGAGCCAAGCCAAATCTGCCACCTTACTATGAAGGAGGCTGGCAGTAAGACTCACAGCATGTGTTAAGAGCATTAGAGCAATTCCTATCCCAACTTTTACATATGAGCTTACAACCAAGAATTGTCAGACATTTGAGTAAAGTCACTAAAATGGGGAACAGAGACCACAACAAAGAGGAAGAAATATACAAAGTACTTGAAAGAAACAGACACCCTAATGATGAAGATAGCTCTCCTTCTCTAGAAAAAAGGACTATTGTTCATATCTGCAGAAAGCCAAGATAAAATGTTATAACTATGGAGCAGAATTAAAATAATATAAAAAGGGAAATTTTAGGCAGAAAAAAATGATCTTTTAGGCATGAAACATGAAACTAAAATCTCATTTAGAAAGTTTAGAAAATACAGTTAAAAAATCTTCTAGAAGATACATTTTTTAAAGATGAAAATAAGAAAGAAAAGATAAGAAAATTAAACATTCAACCAGGGAAGATGGGTAACCAAATCTGGATGTTCCAGAAATAGAGAAAAGAGATAGGGAACTGAATGAGCAATAAAATAATTTGAGGCCATTTCTCAAAAGAATTGTCATGAGTTGCCATATTGAAAGAGTCTATGGAGTAACCAGCACAGTGGATGAAAACTGACCAATATCAAATCAAATCATCCAGAAATTTTAGAGTATGTGAACAGAGAGCAAATGCTTCAAGATTTTGAAGAATGTGCAGCACCTCGGTTGGGAGAGAAGGCTGGGAAATGTCTGTATTTCCCTCTGGCTCATTGCCAAATGATGGAGTCCTAGCACAATTCAAGGGTAACCAGTCATAAACAAAAGATTGGGATATAAATTGGCTTTTACTTTTTCACCAGGGATATCGGGTGCTAAAGAATATAGAAAGAATATAATGAAAAAATGATGTTATGCCCAGCGTTTCACACCTACACAAATAATAGATCAAGTGTGAAGCTTAAATAAAAATACATTGAACATAAAAGGCTCAACAAATGTACTTCCTGTGCACACCAAGATGTGCACCACTAAATGAGAGAGAAAACCGAGAAAGGGAGACATGAATTACAGAAGGAGGATATTAAGCACAGAGGGAAAGCAAAGGAAATCACCAGGATGTTTCCACAGGGAGATCTCTGAATGAGAGCTGGGCACATCACTTAACAAATCCAGATTGTATTACCTCAAAAGATTTTAGGAGAGAGTTCTCAAGAAATGAAATTGGGAATTAATTTCTAAGGAACTAGTAATAAAATTGGAAAAAAATTGGTTAAATTGCTGAAATATCTAAATATTTTGAGATTTTTTAAGGCTATTTGTGGGGAGTTGGGGAATAATTTAATGGTACATACAAGGAAAATATGTAGAAGCCTATCTTTAATAATTATCTTGCTAAAATGTTCTGTTGATCTTAAAGATCTAAATTAGATAACAATATTATTAAAACAAAAATGAGAATTTGCTTCAGAGACTATCTAGTGAAAGATGACCAAAAACAGTGAATGTCATAAGATTAAGCAATGCTATTACTTAGCTAACTGTGGTTTTAGGTAATATATTTTTAATATATTAAAGTAACGAATGTATGTACTGTTAACAGGGTAGAGGTAATTAAATTTATTAGTGATAATATGGAATATTTCTCTTTCCCAACTCCCACCCATAATGAGCTCTTTTGGAATATATTACTCTAATAGTGCTCATTTCCATGATGCTACAGAATGAAAGGAATGACATATTGGTGTAAATGGAGGCAATCATTAATGCTGACAATTTGATTCAGTGCAGCATAATTCCCTGTGGGTTTTATTTTTAATTCTTCTATTATTATATGACTTCATTGACGTTTACATTGACATGTTGTATATGTGGTCAAAATATTTCTACAGAAGGAATCTTAAGTTTAATCTAGGAATCCAAGTGAAACCAAACAAAGTTTCCTAGAACAAAGTGCTGGATAATAGATCTTAAATATTTCTAAATAGGTTGTACAACAACAGAACTATTTGAGATAAAAATAAAATCAAGCCATCTAGAATTTTTCAAAAATAGATCTGTGAGTAAGGATAGCATGTTGGTGACATAATTTACAAGAGTGGTTAAAACATGATGCTAGTCTCCAGCCTCTAAATGTCAAATTTTAAACCATCTATAAAACCACATAAGTGATGTTTACTTTAGTCATTGGTGTTTACCCTTGGTAATACAAGAAAAATAATTATTAATTTTTCCACAGAAATTTTGTCTTTCTACAATATGTGCATAAGAATCTAACGTACATAATAATCTACTTTTCAAGATCGTAATAACCAAACATACGCTTCTGTAATGTCCCTAATCTCCATATTAAAATATTTTCCCAATGCCTTTGACCCCATCTCAGTTTCTCAAACATTATAATTGTGTATTCTCCTGTCTTAAACTGGATACTTTCTAAGTGGAATGATACCAAAAATATTGGTTTAGAAGTTGTATATTTATGTCAAATATAATACACAGCTGACATACTCAAATTCTTCGAATGAGCCTATGCCGCTATAGAAGAATTGAGAATTACAGAGATTTATTGGATACTATATATTTACCCAACTTTGAACATCTTTTGGTTGCAGTTCAAGTGTGAAGACACTGTGGGAACCAGATATGAGGACGAGAGGATAAAGAACTAAATCAAGCCACGAAGGAGGGAAACGATATGTAACGCGCAAACAAGCTCAGGTGGCTACTGTTAGCCGCTGGGGAGCCCTAGCGCAATTCGAGGAAAAAGACGCCCCCAGTGGACAGATTCCGCACTGCACATTCTGAGTATATGGGGTCAAGTAGAGCGCAGGTGGACTTCAGCCTCGGGAGTTCGTGCTGTGGAATTGCAGCAGAAATGTCAGTTCCAAATGGCCATGCAAGAGAGGCTTCAAGGCAGATGTGAAATTTGGGATTTTGAAGAATGTGCAGCTCCTCGGTTGGGACAGAAGGCTGGGAAATATTGTTTGTTATTCCCTCTGGCTCATTGCCAAGTGATGGAAACAGAGTTCCAGAGACCCCTTCTGAAGAGAGCTAATTTGAATAGCTGAGGTGATTGTAACCTTCACATCACTTTTTTTTCACATATAATTTGGTTGCATAGCACTCTAGTGACCCCATTTACTCAACACTGAAAATAGGATTTTACTTTACTTTCAACATAAAGTGAGCGCAGGAGGGATCCTAAGTCACCGACCTGAGAGGATACTTCCTTGCTTGGTGTTTCACCGCCCACCACGTCTTTCGGCTGTCTGGTCATTTTAAGGACCCCTTGTGCTCTCACAACCCATAAAACTTGTAATGACTGAATCTGAAATTTTTCTAATTGAGAGTTACAAAGCGTGACTAAAGCCCACGTGGTCACAGTAAACCGTTGGATACAGGCTGTGCATTTTTGACAAATAGCTGGTCATGTGTAGTAAGGAGGCAACATCAGATGCTACACCAAACTGAGACTCCACTGGTCTGCTGCCATGTTTTAAAATGCCCAGATGGCCAAGTCCTAACATCTATTGCATTATAGTGGCATTATGATTAAATTGAGAGAAAAGATTCTGGGTCCAAAAAGTGGTTCTAGCACAGTGATAAAATCCCTAAGCAACAAACAGGGATTAATAAAAGGTAAATCTGGCTGGATTTAATGCTGACCTTCAACAAAATAATTTACTTTTCAGCAACCACAGATGGGTTTATAAGAGAAAAGACTAGCTATGCATAATTTTACAGCTAAGATAAAGGATCAAAATGCAAACATAATATTTAGAAATAATTTGTTTCTGGCCAAGAGCACCATGAAGCAGTTAAGGTACATAAACTAAATGGATGGAAGACAATAGTATAAAAATACAATATTTTTCAGTTTAGAAAATATGGTCTGATGATGATTTATTTTGCATAAAACAGAGAAATTCTAGCTTCCTCAAACTATGTTTGTTGAAGAAATAGCTAACTAGACAACATAAAACAGTTAATTATCATTTTAAAATGGGTTTCTAAGATAAATTTCTCTTTTTTTAACTGAGTAAATACAGCTTTGCTGCAGATCATGTATTTAAGCTTTTTATATAGAACCTACTTTTGCATCTCCATTTTCTTTGCCACAGGTGGTGATTAATAGGTGATTCAAGGTTTAAATAATACATGTCTGCCAAATTGACCATAGTTATTGAATTAGGGGATGAATAGAAAAAGAGATTATATTTCTGGGAGTTTGCACTGAATTTCATAGTTCATAAGACACTTCCACATTTGAATGAAATTATCCTGAGGCAATTCTGGAAAATATTATTTCTCCATTTTTTAGCTAAGGACATTGCAATGCGGAGAGTTCTAACAACCTGATTGCAAGCACCAATGTTTAAGCACAAGATGTGAAATCTGCTTGGTCTTCAGGTTCTTTGCTTCTTTATTTTACCCTGCGTAGCTTCTCTGAATTGTCGAGTACATTTGAACCTCCAAAATTGTCTGAGAGATTTCTTCCTACTCTTTACATTTTTCCAAGTTGACTATTTTTACGTCTTAGAGACATAACCTAAAGTACCTAAAGTCATTCCGAATTTTAAAATCACCATCAAGCAACTATTTATTTATTTATTTTTTTGAGACAGGGTCTTGCTCTATTGCCCAGACTGGAGTGCAGTGGTGCAATTATAGTTCACTGCAGCCTTGTACTCCTGGGCTCTACTGCCTACTTTAGCTTACCCAGTAGCTGGGATTACAGGCGTGTGCTATCACACCCAGCTAGATTTTAAAAAGAAATTTTTTAGAGATAGAGTCTCACCACATTGCTCAGGCTGGTCTTGAACTCCTGGCCTCAAGTGATCCTCCTGCCTTGACCTCCCAAGCAATTAAATATACAAATTTTCTTTAAAGTTCTTGTTCTTAAAACACTAGATTCTAAGTAATAATTCATTGGTTACTTATTTTTTCATTCTGCATAGTAGAAAAGTTTTAATAACATAAAATACTATGACTTTACTCTTCTGTGGAATTCCACTACAGACTACAGTTCAAGACTAATCATAACTCCAGGAATGTTAATAACATACAAGCAAGTTTAAATATCTTCCTATAACACAACCAAAAGATAGGACAAGCATGAATAAACCATGGAAAGGCCTTTGAAGATCTTAGGTTCAACTAAGAGACCTCTTCTTTTCTCTCTCCTCATCACTGCCAAATGATAGAAAAGTAGGTGGAAGAGAAGCAGATATTTAGAAGCATTCAATATGCAAGGTTGCCCAATTAGCTACAGAAGCAATCATTTAATCAGATTTTCACAATATCAAAAGCAGTTTATTTCATTAGCACTAATTCCATTTTGAAGGGCAATGCCATTTAAAGACATTTTTAATTGGTCATCATTCAAAGTTTAATATAGATTCTCAATGTAATTGATTTAGAATTAAAAGTATAATTACAGAGAAATCTAGCAGTGTGCTTTATAATAATGCAGCATATCATACTAATTTCCTTGAACTTGTTTGACCTTTTATGAACAGCTTTTGTGTAGCTACATCAAATTAATTTCCTAGTTTTCAAAAAGTAGGAAGAAAAATTATGCAAACTATTGATATGAATCTTGAAAGAGATTTTAGAATAAATTATTAAGAGATAATGTGTAAATATCCCAAGGAAGGTCACAAGAAAGCCAGTGTGTTTCTAATGACAACAGCATATCCGAATTTAATTTTATTATAGGGTTAGCAGATGAAGAATCTGAAGAAAGAATTGTCCAGGACTCATTCTTAAATTGGGTAAATCTTAAATTGTTCTTATTTTTAATATAGAAAAATATGAAATTTCAAAAACAGATAAGTAGCTCGATCGCTACCTCAATAGTGCTTATTAGCGCCTTGATGTCAATCACAAGAGAGGTTTCTAGTAGATTGTTGCATGGTTCTGTCCCTGCTATTATCCTTTTCAGCATTTTCCCAATTACTTAACATTTCTTAAATAAAGAAATAACATACTCTCCCAAATTTGTAGTTGAAATTAACTTTATGATTCTTGAATATGCTGAATCAAAATTCCACTGACATGATGTGGCCACCAGCTAAAATCTACAAAAATTGTTATTTCGTTGGAAAAGAATGAGGTCCTACGCTTGGTTGTACACAGTGAAGTATATGTAGCGTAATTCTGAGGATCTAAATTTGGTAAGAACTCCGTGGGAGTCATTAACATAGTCTCAAAACCACGATCTTAGGGTGACTCATAAAAGCAAAATATCTAGAGCAAATGAGAGGATGTGTGTGCTCTCCTTTGTGTTACAGGGACCATAGCTGAAATTTTTGTCCATTTCTGGCAGCCCATCTGC
The DNA here is from genome assembly GCF_000951045.1 of Mandrillus leucophaeus. Classification (NCBI taxonomy): domain Eukaryota; kingdom Metazoa; phylum Chordata; class Mammalia; order Primates; family Cercopithecidae; genus Mandrillus; species Mandrillus leucophaeus. Next base: position 1,535,927 of record NW_012102432.1, read on the forward strand.
AAGAGGAGCTGGAGTAGGGGACTCAGATGACAGAGGAACTTGAACTTCTGTTCTATGTGGAACAGTTCAAAGTCTACCATGCTTCGCACATACTAAGCACTGGGTGGGACGTGACAACTCTCTTCAAGTATTTGAAGGTCTGTTATGTGGAAGTCAGGTTTAAGAAAAGTACTTGAACATTTTCTTCTCATGGCATTCATTACTCTAAATTGATGCTTATTCCATTGATGCTGTTTGTAAATAGTGGGAACTTATTCTCCCCATTTTTACTTTGTCCCTTATATCTTTTTTTTCTATTTCCCAGTTTGTACTGATTTAATCTGTTACTTTTAGATTGAATTTATGATTACATTATTTTATTACATTATATTTTCTCTTTCAATAATTGTTTTTGAAATGTGTATTATATTTTAAAAGGTTAACAAAATGAACAAGATTTAATTCTATATTTTATTGGTATTGATATTCAGCCTTAATTATTTTATACTTTGCCTTTTCATCTTATTTTGAGTTATCTTTCAATTTGCTAGAGTATATCTTTGAGTAATTTTTCAGGAATGGCAACTTTTTGCTCCTCTGACTATAAAATATACTTATATAGAAATTACATCTTTTGCAAAATAAAAGGTACCTACTAGTCACTTGTAATCATTGCTTATCTTAGTTAATGAGTATTAATTCATTTGTACAAAACATATTATTAGGAACTTAATACATGACAGGTAGCATTTTGAAATTAATCAACAAGCATCAACTAAAATAGACAAAGATCCTTGCCCATCAAGAGCATATGTTCTAGAAGTTGGGAGATTCTAGAGGTTGGGGGAGGGGAGAGACAATAAAAACAAACATAAGTAAGCAAGTTATGAAGAATGTGAGGAAGTAAAAATTATTATGTAAAAAGAAGAATTCATTAGAGGTAGAAGAAGTTTGAAATTTTAATTAGTGGGTAATGAGGATAGTCTCATTGAGAAAGTAACACTTGAGAAAAAACTTGAAGAAGGGGAAGCAGAAAGTCATAGGGATAACTCATGGAAGAGAACCCCAGGCTGAGGAAACAGCACATGCAAAGGCCCTGAGGCAGGAGTGTTCCCAGCAGAGGGACCACAAGGCAGCCAGTATGGCTGGGAAAGAGTAGGCAAGTATTAGGACAGAGGATGAGGCTAGGAAGGTAGTGGGGAGGTAGGGAAGAGATGGCTCTGTAGATCATGTAAGCCTCTATTGGCTATTGAAAGGACTTGGCTCTTCCTCCAAGTGAAATGGCGAGCCATGCAGAGTGTTGAGCAGGGGCTGCCATGGTCTGACCTATGTTTGTAAAGGATTACTCTGGCTAGAGTTTTGAAAATAAACTGTAGAGAGGCAAGCACATGAAAAGATTCAGCTCAAGTCTCTTCCTTTTATTCCCTGTAAAAAGGAAGCAATTTAACAGTGTCATTTTACATTTATATATGTATTTTTGAGTCTTATTAGGAAAAAATGTAACAGAGCATATCAAAGAGAAATCATTGAATTCTATGACTAGAGGAAATCTTGATAAATAATTTATTCACCTTGCTTCAATCAGATAGTATCCCCACAAACTAGTCCAGACATATGTGAATCTGCTTTATGTTAGAACACTTCTAGTAAAAGAAATTTCACAGATTCTTATAATCCACACTCCATAATCTCACAAATATCTCTCAGAAATATCTACCTTACCTCAAATTAGAATTATTAGAATTATTCATTCTGTAAATTACAATTTATTGTTTCTTTTCTTAAAAAATGGGAACTTAAAGCAAAGAGAACTAAATGTAGAATCAAAAATGCAGAATTCCAATCACATTGGTTTCTAATCATACAGTGTAACCTTTGTCAAATGACTTTGTCTTTATGTATAAATTACATAACAGATGCAGACTTTCCTTTAGCTCCTAGGAGGGAATGAACTCTTCAAGTCCAGGATATAATTAGAATCATTGTTGGTATTATTCTCTTCTCATTAGAAATGGAGAATTAATCCAATCCTTACTAGGATTTTAACTCAGCAAGATGGTGCATGTTGCCTATAGATATGAAATCTTTAGGGGGCATTAAGTCATTTATTCTGAGTCCAGGGAAAAAACACTCCCAATTCACCAAAATCTTTTAATCCAGATTTAGATTCATTCTTACTCCATTACAATGAATGATGTGTAAGGAAAAAATCCTGACAATAATTTGAAAGTTTAACAGAACAGTTCAGTGTACTCAACATAGATTCCCTGAAAAATATATTTCAGATGCTGAAATACAGTGATATCTGACTGAGTGAAAATTAACAGAGGCCAATAAAAATTAAAAATCTAAAGCTCAGTTTCCCAGCATAAACAAACATTGTATATTTGTGTATATAAAAATTTGTATATTTATTTTTGTGTTTTTATATATACAGAAATAAGTGTACTATATGTGTGTGCATATATATAAAATAGGTGTTTCTTTAAAAAAATTTCTTCATTTGGAACCATTCATTTTAAGGTGCAGGAGATTGAACAACCCCTTGAATTTTAAAAATTCTACTATTGCATGGTCTCCAATGTGAGAGAAAAGCAAATGGCAGAGATTACATCTTTGACCATGACTACCCTCAGTGCTCTTAGACATACGTCACGCAGTCGACAATTCTCAGCCTTCACTCTCCCCTGAGTTCTGCTTTCAAAACTGAGGAGAGTACAAAAAAGCAACACGTCAGCAATAGCTAGCATTGTGCACAGCATAGAATCCATGTTTATCATTCCCACAACTGAGTTATTCAGCTTCCCTCTTTCTTTCCCAAGCCTTGTTATTAAAATCATTCATTCTTGGCTCTGGCCTCAATTTTGGATTTATTGTCAATTACTCCTTCTGCCCTTTCAAACCCTTGCTGAGTATTGCAGATTCTGTTTTCAGAGATAACAAATACTATTCCTTGCTCCATATGCACTGACAATTTTCTGCCTCATTATTATTTTTACCTCATTATTATTATCACCAGTCAGGATTATCTCAATACCCGCTTAACCAATCCCGTGCACGTGACTTTCCCTCTGATTCACTTTCCATGCTGTTCCTATACTTACTTTCTTAAAGCTTTGCTTCCATAATTCATTCATCTAATGCCACTAAACCATTGCCTGATGTCATGTACTGTGTTAGGTGTGGGTGATGAGAAAGTAAATAAGACTTGGTCCTTTCACCTGTATAAATTGCAATTAAGTTTGGCACAAAGACATGCCATGAAATAATTGTAATACAGTATGATTGGTGAAACATTTTAAGCATGTACAAAGTGCTATGATAAGGCGAGGAAGGAGGGATCAAGACTAAGGTGAGAGGATTAGAAAAGTCTTCAGAGAGGAGAAGGCAATTTGAAATCTGTGAGGGATAGATGAGCTTGCACCAGGTAGACACTAGAGAAAAGCTAATTGTAGGCAGAAAAAACAATATTTACAGAAATATGGAGATATAAAATGTAGCAAGTTTGAAGATCGCTAATTTTTTCCAGGATTACTGGCGTTTAGGATGTGAATTAAGAAAGGCAGGATTGACCAGAGAGTTTGGTCAGGGACTCCTCAAGGGTGGTTTTTTTTCTGGGGAAAGCTGTGTAATTTGAACTTTACTCCATATTTCACAGATAATAAAAGCTATGAGATAATAGTTGGTTTTAGTGAGATGACTTTGGAAAGTGTTCTACTCATTTGCTGGATGGGTCAGGAACTAACAGCAGGGTAACCAGGTAGTTTAGTTCAAGAATCCAGGTAAGATATGATCAGGGCAGTCCACGTAAGGGAAGCACCGACAGAAGATTGGGAAGAAAAAGCCTCATTCTAGAGTTGTGACATAGAGGACGTTCTACTGGAATTGAGGGAGACATTTTGTCTCTTTGTCTGGTCAAGATTCTGAATCCACTTTCATATGATTCATTATTTTGGCTCCCACATGTGACTGAGAAGATGTGGTATTTGTCTTCTATGAATGGCTTATTTCACCTAACACAGTGATCTCTAGTTCCATCTACGTTGTTGCAAATCAAAAGATTTCACTCTTTTTTGTGGCTGAATGACATCCTATTGTATGTATATACCATATTTTTAAAAGTCTATTCATCCATTGATGGACACAAGTTGATTCCATATCTTGGCTATTGTGAATAGTGCTGCAATTACCGGAGGCTAGGAAGGGTAGTGGGGAGAGTGAATGAAGAGAATTTGGTTAATGGGGACCAAAATACAGCTTGAAAGAGGGAATAAATTCCAGGAGTTGATAGTATAATAGAAAGACTATAGTTAAAAATAATTTATTGTATATTCAAAATAGTTAGAAGAATTGGAGTGTTCCTGATAGAAAGCAAAGCAAATGTTTGAAGTAATGGATATTCCAATTACGCTGATTTGATCGTATTATACATATATCAAAATATCACATGTACCTCCAAAAATGTGTATAATTATTATAAATCAATAAAAATGTGAATTCAATCTTTTATGATTAATGCAACTTTTTTCTTTTCTGTTGTCTAGGATTGATCAAATTTAGCTCAAGTCATTATGTACTTCTGTATAAATGACATTTGCTCTTTTCCTAGAGTATATTGGTCTCATGTTTCCCCTAGGTTCGTGATATTTTTAGTTGGATTTTTCAGAGCCTTAAGATTAGTTAGAGTGCTTCAAGGGCTTTGCAGGAGGTGATTAGAAAGATTGGGATGGAGACCAGGGGCAAAGTTTGGGTACTCTTATCCATACTTTAACAAAGACAGCTCTTCTTTCATTTGCTTTGTGTGTGAGGTTCCACACAAGATTCTGTTTTCAGAAAGCTGCTTAAATAACCCTCACTTAAAGTAGTGAGCAGAACTTATGAAATTTCAGTGTTCATTGTGTGTATTGTTGTCAGACTTGGAGGAAGAGCCCAATTCATATTGTGCCAAGATGTAGATGGGCTGAGCCTTTGCACTGACCATGGAGAAATGCTATATGCCATATGACTGCAAGTCACATGAAAACAAGATATCTGGGTTAGTGCCTAAAAAGGTCAAAAGTTACATTGAAAAGGCATGCTCTTGCCATTCTTTCAGGATAACACACCTGCCTCTTGTAATGAGGTGTACAATCTTATATTGTTAGGAGCAAATTATGGAATGCTTCAAAAAATAATTTTTTTACTTATATATGACTTGGTCAACATATCATTAAGACATCAGTAAAACCATTTTCCATTTAAAATTAGGTGAGGCAAATTATCTCTGTCCTTCCTACACAATCTGGAGCACCCAATGAGCCACAGCCACAACCACAGCTCATAAATAGAGCATTCAGATACTGATAACATATTAGGAAATATAACTGACTCAGGACCTGCAGACTCAATGTAAGAAATGAGGGAGAGGGAGGATGTTCAGGTGTTTCCTGACTTTCTGACTTGTGTATTTGAATGGATAACAGTGGTGTTTAACTAGGAGAATACACAGGAGAATGAGGAGCATAGAAGGCAAAATAAGGAGATTGTCTTTGAAACAAGTGAAGTTAGAACTGCAGATGTATGTCCAGGATGCAGTTATATAAACAAGACCACAGCTCTCAAGAATCTGGGAGGGCAATAGATCTGACAGCCATCAAATGACATTAGTGAAGATTAATGAAGTGGATGAAATTGTTGAGGAGATATTTTTGAACAACAAAAAGCTAAGGAGGGAATGTTGAGTGGCCTCAAATTAACAGAGGACAGAGACAGAGAACTTATTCCAGTGAGGAATAAACATTAGAGAAATAATAAGTACACTAAGAGAGAGTAGTTATCATTGAACGCACAGAAGGGAGCAGTTTCCAGAATAAGGAAATGGGGATCAGTGATCAATGCTGCACCAGAGAATTACTATAATTCTTGCTTTCTTCAATGATCACAGATTCCTTAGTGTCGAATGGAAGGTCCTCCCAAGTCTTATTTCTAGTCCTCTTTCTTATAAATCCTGCGTGTTCTTCTAGGCCTGCACATACAAAATCTTTGTTCTGGCAGCAATTCTCTTTGCCCTTTATAGAACCTGTGTTGTGCTTTCTCAAATTGCTTCTTATATCTGGATGCATATTTACACATTATATTTGCCAGTTGGGCTTCTACTTATCTTTGAAGTTTGTGGTAATTTGATTATAAAAATGGACCCTTATCTATGTCCTTTACAATACAACTTTGAAGATCCTTCCTTCAAAAGACTGACTGCATTTCTCCAGCTCCTGAATCTGGGCTGGCTTCTTCATTTTCTCTGGCCAACAAAATGAGCAATATGAAGTCTGCCAGCTCAAGACAAGGCTTCAAGTGGCCTTGAGAACTTGCATTCTCTCTCTCGGAACCTGCCATGATCGGAGAAAAAGTCCAAGATGGCCTGCTGGAAGATTATGCCGAGAAGAGTCATGATCATTATAAGCCAGCTAAAGTAGTGCTATCTCCAAATATGTAAAAATGCTCAAAGATCAGCAGAGCTGCCTGCCTAACCTGAAGCTGACCATGGACACATGAATAATTTAAACAGAGTCCAGAAGACCTATCAGCTTGCTCTTAGATTATTGAGCAATAATAATGGCTGCTATTAATACTTTAGGCTACTATGTTTTAATGTGGCTTGTTTTGCAGTCACACTTAATAGCTAACTGACACAGTATATCATCTCTTACCTCCTCACTTTCATGAAACCTGCCTTGATAAATCTTGTTAGAAAAAAATTAAAACAAAGTAGTTTCTTTCCTTTTGTACAGGTGAGTGGCCTGAGATGAGGTGACAAAGGAAGACAGAACTCAGAATATTCAGGACTTAACAGGCCTTATTAACGATTTTAGAATTTAACATTCTCAAACATTCCAATATTTTTCTCACTTGGATTAAAAAACAAAATCCAAAAACCAACAGCAACAACATTGTAATTATGTTAAAAATTCTTGAATCTTGAGACAATTGGAAATCTACTTGAAAATATTCAAGAATCCACCATTTCCTCTCACTCAGGCAAGCCCACCCAGAGGGCACCCACCCTAGCGCTCAGCCTCAACTTCCCCTGCTCTCCTTGTTATCTAAGCCGTACAGTTTGAACAGCGTCAGAATCAGATACAATGGAATGTCTCCACATCTCTCCTCTTTCTCAGGTTACCTTCTAGAGCACAGGCACTTAAGATCCTCCAAGCTTGCTTTCAGTGCGCCTCTCTACAATAACACCTGCTTCAGGGCTGAAAGCACTTCTACAAAGTAGGAGATAATGGTTAATGCAAGTTAAAGAAGGTCGGCTGCTACTTAGCTTCAAGAACTTCTTGTAAGACAAACACTGAACTACGTACTTGAAACTGAAAAACTCTAAAATACGTGAATGTTTTTAATGGCCTCTGAGAGTTGGACAACTTGATCCCGTGTTTTTGATGGCAGGGATTATAGCCCTGATATGCACCTGCATTGTATCAGGGGAACAAATCGTTGTTTTCATAATTTATTCCTTGGCTTCTACTCAGGATCCAAAGTATCAGGGCACATGGAAATTGGTAAGGAAGTTACCATCCTCAGAGTCTCCTTCCACTTGTGCTGGAAGCAATGAGAATGGCAATTGCTCTTGCATCCTTCCCTTGTAGATCCTGCGCGGCGAAGCTCATGACTTTACACTTTCCCAGAGGTTAGCTTATTCAGACAAACTCAAGCTGGCGCCTCATCAGTGGAACGTTTTGCTTCTGTGGCATGTGTGCAGCTGTCAGGGAAAACCTTAACGGCTCTGCAAACTGAGAAGCTGCCTGGCAGTGTTTCTGTCACAGGGCTCCAGCTCCAACCTACTCAGCCTCTGGACAACCGTCTACTCTTCAGTGATGCCAGCCAGACTGACTGAGGCAGAGACAGAAACTTCCACTGAGGCGCTAATTCTGAATACTCCATGCTTTTCAGTGATGCATTTGGAAAACTTCCCAGATTGTACATCTGCCATAGCATAATAGCTTGTACTTCAGAAAATAAAGCTTTCAAGGGAGACAGTGAGAACAATCACATCTATTCACAGAGGGAGGGTGACATTTCTTCCTTTTTTCAGGGACAAGTGCCTGCCTCCTTACTCTCTGGCCGTGGCGTGGTGCTGCTGGTGAATGTGTGTAGTCAGGACGGGTCCAGGGCACGGGGCCCCTCTGGAAGAAGCCCTGTGATTGGTGCATGGCCCCTTTGGGAGAAACCTCACGATGATGCATGGCATTTCTGGGTGGGGCGCTGTAATTGGTGCACAGCCCTGCTGGGAAAAACTCCGGGACTGGTGCATGGGCCCCTGGGAAACACCCTGTGATTAGTGCGCAGTCCCACCGGCTCTTCCGAAGCAAGCTAATTTAGATGGGTAGGGTGGGTCCAGAATGGAGCCGAACTCAGACACTCCGTAAGGTGAAGGAGTCTTCTTTCCCTCTTACCTCCTCTCCTCAACATGCACAATTTTTTCTTTTTTGTTTATTTCTTTATCTTTTTTTTCAGTGCGGTGGCCAAGTAGCCCAATGCCAGTGAACTTCCCTTGGTACAGCTGAGGAAATTGAGATATAATGTAAGTTTTTTTAGGGTTTGTTCAGGTCCAACTGAGACTTTGTCAATTTCTTTATTGGGAAACTCATCTGACTCGATGATTAAATCTCAAAATTAATATTCAAACGTATTGAATTCCAGGGTGAAAGAGATAAAGATAAAGAAGAGCAAATTCAGATGGGGGATAGGAATTTTGGGCTAAGTAGGATTATCTGAACATTCTTTAAAATGTGCTCTTCTAAGATAAAGGCACAGTGAACTGCAAGGAGATTTATTTTCCAAAGAAAGGGAAAGAGTATTTCGGGAACAAGCGCATCGTCTACTGAGGTTTTAAAACCTGATACATCAGTACAACTTTGGTTGTTAAATGTATATTAATGGGGTAAAGAGTGCAAATTCATTGTCTGTCTGGGAGCTTCTGATGGGGTCAATTTCAGGCATGCCTGAAATGCAAAATGTACAAGTAATCTCCAAGTGCAAATTCTTCTTAAAACCAGAAGAAAATGAACAATATGAGATAAAATCAGACTGATGGCTTAAATACTGAAGTGTGTGGAAGGAGGGAGGAGAGACCTGGTCTCTGGGTGCTGTGTTCTATGAGCAGGAGCCTACGGCAGCCACACAGACTAAGCATAAGACTGGAGGTATTTAGTTTAGATGTCTCCTTATAAAGGATGATACCCAAGCTCTTTTTGTCACATCACAACAGCAGTAGGTCTAGTGATGAGGAGAAACTTAGAAACTCAATCTAGATATAAGTAATTTTAAAAATAAGTTTCCAAAAGGAAATAAATTATAGTTTCTCTTAAAACTTATTTTCCTTCTCAACACTGAAGTAGCAAATATAATAGCAAATAAAAATTGGCACATAGAATGGGCAGACTATAAAAAGAATACACATACTTGCAGTTGTTACTGTACATGTTGAAAGAGGCAGAAAAACATGAAGAATTTAAAATAATATAAAATTTTTATTAGGTTTAAAGTTAACACAAAAAAGCATTTTTCAACATTCTGCATTGTAATAGGAAACATTAAGCCATGACATAACCATGTTATCTGAAGAATAGATAGACTTTGGAGTGTTTATTCTTAATATAAGAAGACTCTGTAAGGGGAGACAATATATTACGGTTGTGTGTGTGTGTGTGTCTGTGTGTGTGTCTGTCTGTCTGTCTGTGTCTGTGTGTGATTGAAAATAGACATTTTTAATGTTTCCCATTGTATGTACTCTCTTTATAGTAAGTAGAATTTTTACTTTACAGAACTTCTTACATATTAATTCAATGTTTATACTGGATACACTATCTTTCCTTACACCAAGGTATAAATTTGTTTTATTCTCTGCCATATTACCAGGGTTTATTCCAGGGTTTGGAATAAGATAAATGTTCAATCAATATTGTATGAGTAAATGAGTGAATGAATGAATGACTTTGGACTGTTACTGGATGTTTTAGGGTGCACAGAGTTAATATTTAGCAAACATCTACCACAACAAACAGTATACCAGGTATTTATGTGTATTTATTTCACTTAATCTTCCCAATGATTTTGAAAGATAGATATAATCTGCTTCATTTTGTAGATGAAGAAACTGAAGCTTCTAGAGACTATCTGAACCATCTCTGGCTCTTTAGATCCAAGGCCAGTATTCCCATCAGCTCCTGTTACCCATAATGGAAACAGATGCCTACTCAATATAAGAATGAACTTTCTAAGAAGTCTAATGATCTGAAAGGAATGCACTCTCTTATGAGGAACTGAATTATTTGTCAGTGAAATTATGGAGAATGTTTGACCACCTACCAGAAACAGAGAAGACAGGAAAAGAGGTTGAATTTGGAAACCTCTAACGTTCCTCTAAACTCTAAAACTTTTAATTTACTGTCTAGCCATATGCTGAAGTGGCAGAATAATATGGTTCTTCCTCTCTCTTGGTAGTTTCCCCTTTTTCTTTTCCTTTTAAAGCAGATGTTTGCTATTGTGCTTGTTGCCCCAGGAGAAGAATCTACAGAACAGCAATCAGAGAAAGCCTGCTATCTTTTGGCTTTCCAATCCAAAAGCCTAAACCTTCAAGGGAAGTTGAAAGCTTAGGGACACAGAAAAAATATTTGAGAGAAAGATCAAAAAAGAGAGCAGGGCTTTCTGACAAATTTGAAAAAGGTAATCTCGACTGGTGAATTAGAATTAGGTGAATGAAATGTGGAAAAGTTAATGGCAAGCAGAGTGTTTTTGATGCTTCAGAGAAAGAAGTGATTTTACACTCATTTTTGGGTAGAGTCATGTGGAAGTAGGACTGTTTCAGAAAGGGGGGATGGAGGGCTTGGGAATACAAGAGAACATATCTGTTTTTAGGTAAAATCCTGAGTAGAAAGAGGGACCCAGCAAAACGTTGTCTAGAAGGAGTATCCAGGCAGACACAGCCAGAGATAGAATCAAATGACTCAAGGATGAAAGGGACACTCCCTACTCAGGCACCTTGGCCCCTCAGGACACTCCTAAACTTAGACATAACTCTGGGAAAAAGAGCAGTCCCTAGAGGGACAAGAATAGTGGAATAGGGGACTTGAAGATTTGTTCTGAAGCCCAAAGACTAACCAAACAACTGATTGAACATTTCATTTATAACTCTTCACATTCCTGTGTTTTTCTTGTATTTATTTATTTTTATTTTTTATTTTTTTTGCTAGTTGAAATGAAAGTACACATATTCCTCTAGTGAGAAAGGTTTAATTTGTGTCCTGAACAATTCAAATGTGATCATGTGAAGGACTTCAGACTTTAAATTGGTTAACAATTAGAAAATTCGTGTAAAATGCACTTAGTAAAGATTGATGTGCTCTTCCTCTTCCTTTTCATAGTCATTATCATAGGAAACTTTATCTTTATGTTGCTTTATCTAATTATATTGTTTGATACAAGTAAATTAGAGCTCTTCACTAGATTAAAGTGCATTTGTTACCTTCCTATTCTAAGTAGCTGTTAGCCTTGGGTAAACACAAATCCTGTCATACAGATAACACCTATCTCTAAGGGATCTTGCAGTTTTTGTGCTAAGCAATTAACCCATGTGCATGTGGTTGTTTACTTAATATATTTATAATGTTCTTTGTGTACAGGGAGATATAAGGCACAACAAGTAAGGGGAATGTGCTTATTAAAGTATAGCTATTCAAAATGGATATTAGGTTTTAGTTTGAAGTAAGATGTAATTGAGTTGGGCGTGTTGTGGGCAATAAAAACATTAACTCTGAATGAAAAAAAGTGGGGTTTCCTTGCTTGTTTTGAGAGACCATCTTCATCTATTTTCCATTAATTATTCTAGTGTTAAATGTTTAAAAAAACCTAGATTTGGAAACTTATATTAAATTACACCCTTCTGTTTCCCCCAGAAGGTAATGGTTTGCTGCAGTAAGAGTAGTGGTGAAGAGTGTCTCTCTACCCCTTTCTCTAATAACGCTTTTTTTTCTGCAGACTGTACAGAGATTGTCACACTGGGCAGAGTCCTTTGTGAAGCAGACACCAAAAATGCAAGAGAATAAATTGGGAAAATGTGTAAAAGATAAGGCGCAGGAGAGCAGGAATAGGCAGGCTGTCAACTGACTGACTTCTTAGTGAAGATTTTGTCTTGAAAGGAGATCTGAATGGCATCTGACCATGGTTTCCATAAGCACCATTATTTAATTTTAAAAATGTAATTAATTATTAAAATTATATGGATACAGATATGGAGTTAGTTCCTGAGGAAAGCTTTGGAGAGAGAAAACAGGAAGGAGATGGGATTAGACATACAGACAAGAAATACCTGGCCTAAATTATCTGCCAATTATCCGAGAACATTTTATCCAAAAGACTTAATAGCTGCGCGGTCAGAATGAGTCATTTTTCCACATCGTCCTTGCTAGAGAAACTTAACTGTTCATACGTACATTTTTGCAGGTACGTTTTATATGGATTCTATTAACATCCTAATTAAACCTCTTGGGGCAAGTATTTGAATGCCACTGTGACTATACATAGCAATGAAGCTTAGAAAAAAAATAAAATTCCCTACTTGACTAAAAGAATAAGCAAAGAAGAATTAATGTTCCTGAACTTGCTTTGTTAGAAGGAAAGAATAAGGGAAGTCCTAGTGATTTATTTTAAATGATTGTTATTGATTACTTTTCCAACATGAGTGAACCAAGCAGGTGGTTCAGAAGTAAAAAATTACAGCTTATTAGGATCACTTTCCTCAGTTGTGGGTAATAGATAGATAGTAAAACTGAATAAAAGGGAGGATAGTTTACAAATTGGTGACTGAAAATGAGGACTGAACCCTTTTAACATCATTTTTTTCTAAACCAAGTGACATAATAATGGCAACTAATCAGAAGATGTCACCCAAGTTCCAATCTTCTTGAGTCCAATTTGCTCCCTTGAGCTCTGGTGAGTTTAAACTATATATTCCCCAGAGAAAATATGAAAACCCTTTCCTACCTCCTATTTTGTCATGAATCTCGCCAATGTTAACCTATGCCTGCTTGGGAGAAAACCATTGCTGGATGTAAGAGCCTTTACAACAACTTGGCAGAACTGTCTTCTGGAGCATTTGAACATGGGATATTATAGGTACAGCAGGCTCTTGCCTTCCTGACTATGTGAGTCTCTTAGGACTGCCATAACAAATGCTACAGACTCAGGGGCTTAAACAACAGAAACTTATCTTCTCACTATTTTGGAGGCCAGAAGTCCAAGATCAAGGAGTAGACAGGGCTAGTTTCTTCTGAGGAGCTCTCACCTTGTCTTGTAGCTGGCCATCTTCTTCTGCTGTCTCCATATGGTCTATTGCTGTCTTCATATGGTCTTCATTCTGTTCATGTCTGTGTCATAATCTCCTTTTCTTATAAGGGCATCAATCATAGCGGATTAGGGCCCACCCCAATGACCTCATTCTAACTTAACTACTTCTTTAAAGATGTTATCCCTAAATGCAGTCACATTCTGAACCTGCTGGAGGTTAGGGCTTCAACATAGGAGTTTTTGGGCTACAAAATTCAGCCCATAACACTGATTTATATCTGAGAACAGAGGTGTTAGGTAGACCTATATTCTTCTTTCATAGATCTGACAGCTTTGAGCCAGCTATGCCCAATTCGGTTTTGCAGAGAAGTACTGTCTCAGCAGCACTGGTTTTACATCCTTCTCGTCCCAATATTCTCACTCCCCATACACACTTGGACTAACAAGGTGACATGGAAAGAGAAGAGGTACCGCTTTGCCAGGAGAACAGACTTTGTTAGGGTGTGGAAGGGGACACTTTATTTTTCCATATCTAAGAAAGGAAAATCTGAAAAGAATAACTTATTAGAGTTAGATGTGCCTATAAGAACAGGAAATTGACAGTTCTTCCCTAGCTGGACATCTACATTAATACCAGAATTTCTGTGCTAGTGGAGTAGTGGACGAGAACACTGGGGACAGATGGCATGGTGGCTTCTGCCAGGCCAAGCTGAGTCTCACACCACCTTCAACTTGAACATTCTTGGGTTTCCAGTTTCTAATATGTAAGACGGAGTCTGAACATGCCTGTGGGCCTCAAGTTGATAGTGGATGTCTGATGAGACTGTTGGCTGCAGTCTGTATTTGAGAAGAATGCAGGGTAAGGTTGCAGTGGGAGTTGGGCAGATGTGGCTGAATCTCACATGGAAGCACCAATACTGGGGAGACTAGCTAAGAATGAGCCTTGACTAGTTGACAATACCCCATCCATCTTTGTCAAACCATGCACCAGCCAGGTTGACAGTGAGACCATCTAGACAGGGAACTGCCTCCTCATTCAGGGAGGCCTCTGAGAGCCTGCTTTACTTCATCTCTTTCATTTTTGCCAACATGTGGGCAATACATGTGAGGGAGAAGCTTATGAGAGCCAGACCAGATCCCCTTTCATTCTATTTTCTGAGGGTGGGGCACAAGGAGAGAAGAGTTGTGAAATGTTTATGAGATTCTGAGTTTTAAGAACTCTAAGTGACTGTTTTAATAAATGAATGAAAGTTAAGATTATAGCTATGATTCTATTACTGAAGCTCACCCAGCAAGTGTGAAAGGTGAGATTCAACAGAGCACTTTGGGACACTTACTCACAAATAATAACATAGTTTTATTTTTATACCCTAACACATTATGATTTCTCAATAAACCAGCCACTTCTTGCACATAAAGAGCTAATAATATCTCATTTCCTGCTGCATGAGAATTTGATCTTTGGTAACTCCTTAGTATTGTTTTCCTGGTAACTCGATAAAGACATGTACCAACTGCATTATGAAGCAACAGAGAATATCATTAAAAACTGACCCATAGTGGCCAGGCTTGGTAGCTCATGCCTGTAATCCCAGCACTTCGGGAGGCTGAAGTGGGCAGATCACGAGGTCAGGAGATCGAGACCATCCTGGCTAACATGGTGAAACCCTGTCTCTATTAAAAATACATAAAATTAGCCAGGTGTGGCAGCAGGCGGCTGTAGTCCCAGCTACTCAGGAGGCTGGGGCAGGAGAATGGCATGAACCCGGGAGGCGGAGCTTGCAGTGAGCAGAGATCATGCCACTACACTCCAGCCTGGGCGACAGAGCGAGACTCTGTCTGAAAAACAAACAAACAAGAAAACAAAACAAACAAACAAAAAACTGACCCATAATTGGCAAATTACTACTTTGAAATTATAAATTGGATCAGGTGCTGGCCAGGACCCTAGAACTCCTGAGAAAATATGGCTTTTGTCTTTAGCTACCAGGGTGGGTAGAGAAAGACCATGAAGTTGGGGCAGAGTTAGGTGTGTCTGAGTTCAGATTCTTCTTGGGTAGGGCTTGCTGCAGCAGCTTTGAGGGATAGGGGTGTGGTTCCCGGGTCAATGGAGTTATGGTCCAAGGAGGATTATGGCTGCCTCTGCTGTGTAATGCAGGTTGCCAGGGAAGTGGGAGAAAACCAGCAGTTACAGGACTTACCTCACTTCCATGAAACCTAAAAGGCCAGTCTCACTCCCATATTGCATCCCCCAACCCCCACCCCAAAAGCACCAAGTTTGTTCCAGATAGTGGGCGAGCAGTGCCCCAGGCACTGACTTCCTGACTGAGAAAGCAAGTAGAGCTTTCATGCCTCCCTACCTGCCCACATCTGCACTTTGTATCCAACCCCTCCCCCAAGTTCTGTCTAAGAAACTGTGCAATTGTTTGGAATTGTTACAAAGTTCAGCTAGAGGCTTCCTTGTTCCTGTGGTCTTTTCCCAGTTCCCCTGGCAGCCCTCCCCAAGGACCCCTGTGAGACCAGAAATGGCTTCCCTGGGGACTGAGAAAGCCCACAGAGCTCTTCCTGCTGCTTCCTCTACTCCTGTATTTTGTTCGGCTCTCTGAATTATCTCACCTCCAGTTAAGGTCAAGTCATTCCCGTAATCTGGACTTTCAGGTTTCCCAGTGAGGGTGTGTGTTCAAGGGGGAACGATCCCCCTTTCCCACTTCCACACTTTGGGCACTTGCAGTATTTGGGCTGTCTCTCCGGGTGCAGGAGCAATCTGTTTCCTTCAGAGGGTCTGTGGATTCTCTTGGCTTTCCTGGTGTGTTCCTGCAGTAGTTCTTGGAGCAAAAGTTCATGATGTGTCTCCACATGCTGCTCTGTCCATCCGAGTGGGAGCCGCAATTTAGTCCTGCCTCCTATCCACCATTTTCCCACTTTCTATCCCTTTAAAAACCTGGTTTCTTCTTTCCTCATTTGAAACTCTCAATTTGTCTGAGAAAGCAGATGCTTCAGAGGCAGTCTGCCTCTGAGAGCAGTTTTGAGCCTGATTCTGATAATTCTCGTTTTAAAGACCAAGATAAGTTTAAATAATTATTCAAGATTATACAATTATAAAGTGGCATGACCAGTATTCAAGTGTGTTATCTGGGAGGATATATAAAGTCATATTCTAATGACATAGAAGATCATTAGAATGATTTTCCCTTTAGTGATTTATATACATAAACTTATTTATTAAACAAATACATAAAAATAACATGGTTTTTCTAACACTCTGTTTTGAAAGTCCATCTCCCCTGCCTTCAACCTGCGTCATCATTTTGAATCAAAAAGAAGATAAATGGCCACATAGTCTGTTTTTTCTTACATCACTCCAGAATAGTTTTATTGGTAAACCACAATCGAAAAAAAGAAGGAAATTAAATTTGAAAGCCCATGTTTGTGAGAATAAAAGATACATTAAGTAAATATCAACTCTATGTCTAGAACTCTCTAGAAAAGTCTAAGAATCTCAAAGGTAGACTAAGTCCATGAAATGAATATTTTTTCTTTAGGAAGGGAAAGGGAATGTGAAAGTTCATTTACTATAACCTCTCATTCAATAAGCTCAAAGTTCTTTCCAAAATACATTTAGTAACACTGCAGTTACAAACACAATTTCTAAAACGTTAGCATTTCATCCACTTTTTAAATGGACATTCAGAGCAAGTACAGCTTATTGGGACAGGATTGGCATTGAGTATCTTGAATGGTTGTTCTAATTAAGTAGGACGATTCAGGTGTGGTATGGCATGATTCCTTATCAAGGGGCTAAATAGTCACCAGAATTGCTGTTCTCCCTTGTTGAAATAATTCTAGTTTTAATTTCATATTACAAAAGTTTATGTTCAGTTGCTACTGTCTCATAAAAGTGTAGGAAATCTCAAAAATATATATGAGGTTATTCAATTAACTAAAAACAATTACTTATCTTTATAACTTTCCTGTACAATATCAATTACTATAATTGGAAGCAAAATTGGTTACAATTAAATAACAATTGGCAAGGAAAATTTATATGACTGAATGGATAATTATTTTTCAAAATGATTTAGTATAAAAGTTTGGTGAAGCATTTTTGTAAAGAGACATTAAAATGCACACACACACACACACACACACACACACACACACCAGCCTTCAAGTCACACATTACATTTTTCTTTACTGAATTTTAGGGCTGAAGACATTAGAAAACCCCATCATATAATGTAAGAGTTCTACAGAGTATGTCCAAAGACACAATGAAGTCGCTTTTGTCCCATTTCTGATAACACCATAATGCTAAATTTCCTAGTATCTTGACTTTTTAATATATTTTAAACAGGGAAACAAAGTAAAAGAGAGACTAGTAGCCAAAATCCTTTTTAAGTCATGAATGAGTCGGCAATTATAAGATGTCTTTTACTATCTATATTGGTTTTCTATGCCTACCATAGCAACTGACATAATTTTAATGGTTTAAAACAACACAAATTTACTATCTCACACTTCTACAGGTAGGAAAATAGATGGTTTTGGCTGGAATTGTGCTTAGAGTCCCACAAAGCTAAAATCAGCATGTCAGCAGGGCTGTGTTTTTCTCCTGGAGGCTTTGAGAAGAATCCACCTCCAGGCTCATTTCGTTTAGTGACACAATTCAGTTCCCTGTGCTTGTAGGACTGAGTTCCAGGTTTCCTTGCTGACTGTTGGCTCGGGGTTGCTCTAAGCTTCTAGAACCTTCTGCATTCCCTGGTTCTAGGTCTTCTTCATCTTTAGAGTTAGCAATAATGGGTCAAGTCCCTCTCATGCTTCCAATCTATCTGACCTTCCCTTCAACTGCATCTTGCCAGTCTCTCCTCCCAGCTGAAGATATTCTCTGCTTTGAAAGGATCATGTGATTAGATAAAACTCACATAGATAATCTGGGGTTATTATTTAAGGTCCCTGAACTTTACTGTATCTGCAAAGTATTTTTTGCCATGTGATATTGTTTGGATTGGGGTCCCCACCCCAAATTTCATGTTGAATTCTAATCCCCAGTGTTGGAGGTGGGGCCTGGTGGGAGGTGATTAGATCATGAGATGGTTTCTCATGAATGGTTTAACACCACCCTGCTGCTGTTCTCATGATAGTGAATGAGTTCTCATGAGATCTGGTTGTTTAAAAGTGTGTAGCACCTCCTTGCTCTCTCTCTTTTCCTTCTGCTCTGGCCATGTAAGACGTGTGTGCTTCCCCTTCACCTTCTGTCATGATTCCAAATTTCCTGACACCTCCCTGGAAGCAGAAGCTGCTATGCTTCCTGTACAACCTATGGAACCACGAGCCAATTAAATCTCTTTTCTTTATAAATTACCCAGTCTCAGATATTTATTTATAGCAGCTCGAGAATGGACTAATACACCATGCAAGGCAACATGTTCAAAAGTCCCAAATATTAGGATGAGGTCATCTTTGGAGGATCCATCTACTTACTGTGCTGTTAAGAGTTGGCCATTTTTCTGTCCTATTGTCTCTCACATCTGCTAGATGCACCCTCTCACCTCCCACTACAAACTCTGGATTTGTCCCCTAGGCTTTGCTTACTTCTGTATGGGAAGCATATAATGATTCTGGTCAGAAATGGCCTCAGTTCCCGAGGTTCCCTTTCTTAGTGAATCCTCAAATCTACTCTTCTGCTATTTTTTACTGCCCCTTTAATTCTGACAAATGACCTCTCTGCTGCTATTAGTCTGGATATTGGAATATATGATTTTCTCTGTTCTCAGCCTGTCTGGGTTGAACACCATGGCTTTCAAACTTGTCAATCCCAATCTGGGATTTCTAATTATCTCTTTCTGGAAGGTCTCTGGTTCTGGCCTGAGTGACTCATCCTTTACCACAAGGCACTGTTGTTCCTTTTTTCATATTTCTTAAGAGCTACTGCTTGGTATGGAATGTTACAAAAATGTCTTATTTGTGTTCCAGCCTTATTCACTAGATATATGACACACTTATTAGCTAAGTTAGTATTCATATGTTATGTGATAAAGCACAACACAAACACAAAATCATGTTTTCAACAATCTATATACCTAGGTTAAGAGAAAAAATATATATAGCATGAATTAATTATTTTCTAGATATTTCTGATAAATTATTCAATGATAATATAGTTATACTGATGATATTAATATGTTTGAAATGACTGGCCTAAAAACATTCATCTTGGTGACTTGGGCCAGTTTAGTTAATGAACTTTATTAATATTGTAATGATCTAAGAAGCTATGCAATAGTTGGTTATTATGCAACCAGTAAGAGTGGGAGAGAACAAAATGTGGGTATTGGGTGGAATTGAGCAGCTCCTATCAAATCTCTTCCTCATCTATTTCGAATATTGCATGATCTCATATGCTCAGTCTACAATTTTTTTTTTTTAAATGTCTACCCAGTGTAATTCACTGCAATACAAATAAGGCAGATATAGATTCTTCCTTCAAGGTTCTTACAGCCTGTTAGAGAAGGTAACTGATACCTCAATGCCTATAGTTCAAGGTAGAAAGTGATAAATGTCTTAGCAAAGGCACAGATGAAGCCTTAAAGGAAATGAGTAGAGAAAAATGACTCCGCTATCTGCCTATTTTAGGGATCCCTAACCTTTATTACATCTGCAAAGTCTTTTTAGCTGCTCAAGGTAACATATTCACAGGTCCCAAAGATTATGGTTTGGTCACGATGGAGGAACCTAGTCTAGGGTAGACTCTTCAGAAATATTAATGAGTGTGTTAAGCTTTCTCATTGAATTTGAATCTTGATATGTTTGGACTCAGAAAGGGAGTAAAACTAGCAATCGAGTCAGATAAAGAAATGCAAACCATAACAAAGAGACCAGCCTAGCTAGACCAGGGGACAGGGGGACATACTATCTTTTAGTTAGGCCCAATGTTAGGGGTACATCTTCAAGATGCACATGTGGGTCATTCTATCAGGTAAACCACCTAGAAGAGCGGAAGTGAGAGGATTTCAGATTGGCATATAATTAGCTTTTGGTATAGCCTCAAAATCATTGCAGCCATGGAGCCTGCCACTTACCTCACTGACCTTCCTTTTATGAGTTACCCCAGGAAATGAGCCCATCCAGCACCCTGGAGCTGGTCCCATAATAAGTGAACATATTTGATGATTCAAGTGGACCCTGAGGACACAGGGGACTACAGGGCATGCTGCAATGAGCCTTCCAGGGCCTTGTCATGATCAAAGCACTCTTGCTATCTCTACTGCACCACGCAGCTCTCAATGGGGTCCTTTTCCAAGAATTGCCCTCTGTGGAAGAAAGTAGTGTCTCCCTGAGTTATGCCCCCTTCTCACATCCAATATTCCACAAGAGAGTACAAAGGCCCAGCCTCTTTGTCTTGATGGATTACTCTGAAGGGTAATGCCAGCTGAAGAGTTCACTGGGGATGGCACAAGGTGTTGCTTACTGTGAATAATAGGTTGGTGCAAAAGTAATTGCTGTTTTTGCCAACCTGATATATCACTGCCCAGATCTCTGCTTCCCTACCTTCCTTACAGGTGCTGTTTCTGAGAATGCACCTCAGTAGTCCTCTAGAAAATGTCCATTTCAGAGTCTATTTCCTGGGAAATCAGACTTATTGAATATTAAAAAAATTCAAAACAAACCAAAAAAATACACAAGGCCCCAGTACTTGTGCAATTGTGCATCATACTTAAAAATTTCTATATTGGGCCTGTGCAGTGGCTCACACCTGTAATCCCAGCACTTTGGGAGGCTGCAGCAGGAGGATCGCTTGAGACCAGGAATTTGAAATCAGCCTGGGCAATATGACAAGAAATGTTAAAAAAAATTAGCTTGGCCTGATGATGCACACCTGTCATGCCAGTTGCTCAGGAGGCAGAGGTAAGAGAATCACTGGAGCCTGGAAATCGGAAGCTACAGTGAGCCATGTTCATGCCACTGCATGCAAGCCTGGGCGACAGAGCAAGACCCTGTCTCAAAAAAAAAAAAAAAAAAAAAAAAAAAAAAAAGCCTGTTATATACTATACTACACCACAGTTAGGTTACAGATACATAAACTTCATATAACAGCCACAAAATTAGAGATATTTTTAGCTTTTAAACCATTGGTAATTTAATTTGACCCATAAGATAGTACACTTTTTTTTTTTTTTTTTTTAATAGACCGAGTCTTGCTCTGTTGCCCAGGCTGGAGTGCAGTGGCACGATCTCGGCTCACTGCAAGCTCTACCTCCTGGGTTCATGCCATTCTTCTGTCTCAGCCTCCCGAGTGGCTGGGACTACAGGTGCCCACCACCACACCCGGCTAATTGTTTGTATTTTTAGTAGAGATGGGGTTTCACCATGTTAGCCAAGATGGTCTCAATCTCCTGACCCTGTGATCCGCCCACCTCAGCCTCCCAAAGTGCTGGGATTACAGGCATGAGCCACTGCGCTGGGTCATTAGTATACTTTCAATATCTGTCCTGTTCTAAGCTAACAGGCACGTTCTTTGGAGTCAGACAGATCTGGGTATAAATTTCTGTTTTTCCACTTGCTAACTATGTATCTTGGCACAAGTTACTTAGTCTCTCTGAGCTTCTGTAAGGTGAGGATCAATGTTACCTAGCTACCTCATAAGATTTTTGTGAACATTAAATGAAATATCCTTCCTGCAGAAACCTAGCTCATTGCCTTTCATGTAAGAGGCAATTTATGAATGTTATGGAAAAGCTGCTCTTCTGCTTATAATTTTCTTCAGAGAATAATTGGAACAGAATAGCAGGGAATGTATTGTTTGTGGGTAGGTACTTTAACTAAATAAAGCCAATATAAAGAATAATAGAGAAAACAATGTCAAATAAATCCCCTCTTTTCTAATTTAAAAGCAAACTCAAAATAACAAGGTCCATACTAGAAGGCGTGGCTGGCCTGGCTGTGGTCTACCTATAATGGCTGGCAGATTTGATGAGCCTGAGATGGCATGCCCACCTGCTTTTATGAGGAACTTCCCATGAGGTCAGCGCCACCTCCTCTTCCACCAGCATGCCATTGCCCGGTGGTCTCAAAAGTGTACCTTGCAGCTGTCAATGAGCAAGAGAGGGGAACAATGGCTGCTGGTTCAGGTGTTCTTCCTTCCCAGCCCACACTGGAATCTTAGAGTCCCTGGCCCTCAAAGCCCATCTTGGAACTTCCACAGGTGTCTGGCACGCCACTGGTGTGGGTAGTTTAAACACAGTTGCTCTACGCTTGCTACTTTCCATCACCTGCATAAATCAGGCCACCATAAAGTTTGGATGAATTTCTCAAGCCTTAGAAGAAAAATGCATGTACTCTGTCTGAATAGAAAGGCCATAAGAAAAAGCATTAACTTTGATTTGTAATAAATTATTCAGTTATTTTTGTGAATACCTATCATGGTGATTTATAAATATGGGGGTATAGATGATGAAAAAAGGAGCAGAAATCAGTGATATTTGACAATGTAATTGAATTGACACAGGATAAAGGTCTTGCTACAGGTGGAAAAAAATCACTTCTAATTTTTACATCACCTTGCAGTCTACAAAACTCTTTGGCATATATTAATGCATGTAATAATCCTTTAAGATAAGTAGGTTACATATTCATAACCTCATTTTGCAGATGATCATATTGAAACTCCAAAATATTAACATGAAAAATATAATTAACTTCCATGCTCCCAGACAAAAGCTGAGCAAAGACTATACTGTTTCTCAGCACTTCAAGGAAGCCTGTGCAGATGCTTCATGTGGACGCCTGTGTGTCTTACAGCTTAGTCTAAGATTTGGGGAGGAGAATGTTGAGTGAAGAACTGGATGCCAGATATGTCCCCCACTTCAATTATCCTTACCTGGAGGTTTTGTGATTGGCATCTGTTCTTCTCTATAAAGTAACAATTTTAAAAGATTTTCACAATCCTATTGCCTCTTCCCTTCGGATTGTCTCTCATTGGAATATCTTCTACAACTGAGCTCATTCCCCATTTACAGAGATTTGCTGGGCATCCCTGCCTGATTGTCCACCTGGTACCACCTGATCATGTCCAATCAAAACCTACCTCTCCACATGTTAAGCAAATTTATAGCCAGACACCAGGCACTTTTAATTGCAATTAAGTAGTTAATTATTCACTTCCTTGCCATTTATTAGGTTTAGTGTTTCTAACAACAGTGATACCATTCTCTTGCCCCCATCCCCAAGCAGGATACTTGAAGTCATTCATTTAATTAATGCAAATTGGGGCAGTGCTGGGCACAAAGAGCTTCATTAGTAGAGGGAGTTTGACACATAGACAAATAAGAACAGGATGGTGGAGGTTTGCAAAAAGAGCATTGAGCCTATAAAGAAGGTAACAGTTACATCTGCTTCTGATGAAATAAACAAGGACTGCTGAGCTGTTTTTTGAGTAAGTTCACCTGGCAGACAGGCAGCAGGCAAGAATTCCAGGTCTAGAGACAGCATGAGCCAAGACCCACGCCACAAAACAGCCTGGCTTATTTGGAGAATTTTGAGTTCTTCCGTATGTCTGGATGTGGCTGGAGCGATAGGTGGGGGTTCAGATCACAGACATTTGCGTGTGTTTGCTAAGTAGGGTGGACATTATTTTGTACCCCAGTACTTAGCCCTGGCTGCACAACTTCACAACAGAGTAACATCTAGAGCTTTTAATAAATAAGTTCCCTCTCTGCCAACACACCAACAAACAAAAGACTGATTTAATCCTTCCACTAGAACCTGGAAATTATTTTTTATAGTGCCAGAGGTAATTCACAGGTGATTTCTAGATTTTAAACCAGAGAGCAACACATTCAAATACAGTCATATGTTGCAGAATGATGTCTGTCAACAAAGGACTGCATATACAATGGCGGTCCTATACAATTATAATACCAAATTTTTACTGTACCTTTCCTGCTCGAATATGCTTAGATGCACAAATACTTACCATTGTGTTATAATTGCATATAGTATTCAGTACAGTAACATACTGTACGGGCTTGTAGCCTAGGTGAAACAGACTATACCATATAGCCTAAGTGTGTAGCAAGCGCTACCATCTGGGTTTGTGTAAGTACACTCAACAATTGCACAATGACGAAATTGCCTAACAACACATTTCTTAGGATGTATCACTGTCATTAAGTGATGCATGACTGTAACTAGCCCCCTGACACTATGAAGGTCACTTAAGAGAGACACACCCCTAGGTACATATTCTGCTATTTACTTTAGCTCTTCCATCTCTTTGGTCCCTTCCTTTTTGATGTTCGGCAAGTCATAAAGATTGTACCCTTGGTTTTCTTGAACGACTTCTCTCTTTTCTGTTTTCATGATGGTTTCTTGGTCATTACTGTACATTCTGCTTTATAAGGACTTGTCTACTCTATGCATAAAAAAATAAAATAAATTAATACTTTTCCATTAAATTTGAAATAATGAATTAAGAATTGCCATTGTCTTTAGACATGAAGAATTTTGCCTTTCAACAGTTTAATAAGGAATTGTGAGAAACACAAGCTTGATCTTAATATTCCTCCATAGTGGTTACATGCATAGACCTCATACGCTGGAATGAGACAAGCATGGAGTTGAATCCCACCTCAACATTTACTAACTGTTGGACCTGGAGAAAGCTGCTAGACTTTTTTGAACGTTAGTATCTTTTTCTGTAAAATCGCATGGCTATTGCAATGTATAAATAAGATAACATAGGGTATGTGTTATGACCAGTAAAACCAGTTGGGAATAGTAGGTTCCCAACAGGTATTACTTCTATTTACATATATTAAATTATTTAATTCTACAAAAATCCTGTAAAGTATGACATTTACATGGTATATAGGAGAAAAAAATCAGATTGTTTTTGATAAAATTGACTGTATAGAATTAAACTTTAAATTGATACATACTATGAATATAAAGAGATAGAGTAAATCCTAGACAAAAAGACTTAATTTAGGGTTTAGCTAGAGAATAAAAGAGACATTCAGGAAAAGGTATTAGCAGCCATAAAGCATAGGAATGGGGGAGACAATGAGGCAAACATGGTCAGTGCCTGTCTAAGCCTGTGGCCAATCGAGGACTCATCCACTCACATCTTGTAGACGAGATAAGGGCATCTGACTATAATGGCCTGATGCCATACATATTTGAAATATAAAACTAACCGTGCCTCTTCTGGTTCCAAGTATAGTAAACATCCTTCTGATGATAATGTGGCTTTTATTATAGCTGGCAAGTATCTAGTCACTTTGAAAACAAGGATGTTTTTATTTTATTGGATCAACAGGCTTTTCGAGTTCTATATCAGAGTCTCATAAGTCCTATTAGTGAGGATTAGTGTTTCTTCGTCTAATACTTCTAGGGCACTCATGAGGTCAACATTCTGAGACATTCAGGGACAAGTCACAGTGAATGGTTTTCCATGGCCATTATATAACATCTTTCTGTTGCTTCACACACTAAAGCTGTTGCACAAAGTGATGGATGGCATGGGTGAACCTTGAACCACATATCTAGCTGTAGTTCTTGTTCCTAATTTACAATGGCAATACAAAGGAGGTGACTGGACACTTGTTGGTTGCCTGAGCTCTGTACTTTTCTGCATTTCCCATTTCCCAATACCTTCTTTTAGGGATTCATGTGGTTTTAGAGAAGCTGAGGCCATTATTGCTCCAGAGATGGGACACATGACCTACACAGGTCAATCAGCACATCCCAGCAATCTGGTTACAGTGATTGGTTTCCGGTGGGCATGTGAGCTCATCCAGACCAGTCAGATCGAATCCTAGGTTTTCTTCTTGGGGTTGGAGGACAAAGGTAAGTTAACTTCCTATAGATGATATGTGGGTATGGCAGTCACACCTGGGACTGCTGAAGCCTTTTTTTTCTATTATGTGGGAAGCTGACCTAAAGAAAATACCATGGAAGGAAGAAAAAAAGAAAAATTTAAAGAGGCAGAGACAGAACCCC
The DNA here is from genome assembly GCF_000951045.1 of Mandrillus leucophaeus. Classification (NCBI taxonomy): domain Eukaryota; kingdom Metazoa; phylum Chordata; class Mammalia; order Primates; family Cercopithecidae; genus Mandrillus; species Mandrillus leucophaeus. Next base: position 1,562,228 of record NW_012102432.1, read on the forward strand.
AGTAATAGTTTAGTCCCAAGAATCAAACTATACCTGAAGCCTGACTCATGTGTGACACACATGCACACACACACACACACACACCCCAATCTAATAAATCCTTCTGTATTATTTAAGTTTAATTTAGTTTTATGCTACTTGGAAAACAAAGAGCACTTATCATTAATTTTTATTTCCTCATTTTAAAAATAAAAATCCAGGAAAGAATAGTAAAATTATAAAGAACATAGCTTCCTTGTATTAAATTCCCCAGAAAAATATCGTATTTTCATTATTTTAAAAGAATTCTAACACTTTAAGCAACTTTCTGATGTCATGAAGAAGGGATGCTTACTTATCTCTATTCTCAAGTCAATACAATCTTGGCACTAAGTTTTTATTTTTAAGCATCTAAATCTGAAACTATTGTTAGTCAAGAACACCTGAAGGATATAACAGAATGTTCTTGGGTATAAACAGGTTTTTTCAAAGTAAAACGTTGTCAGTCAGGCTCTCAAAAAAAAAAAAAAAAAAAATCTCAAATCATCAAGGGAAGTAGGATAAGAGGTGGCCTGTTCTCATCTGGTCTCATCCTGGGCGACCCGTCTCCCACACAGACTTAAGAGTTTCAAATATGTGAGAATGAAGACAGCATGTTAAACCATTTCAAAAGTGCTGAGAGTCTTAAATAAAACGATAGGAATTTATGGAAAGCCACTGGATATAGCTTCTTTTTTACATAAAAAACATCTGTCATGCCACACACAAGTCATTGTAAATGTTCAATTTTTGAGGACTGGAACAGACACCTCACTGGGTTTTGCCTGTGTGTATGTCTGTGTGTGTGTGTGTGTTTGTGTGTTTGTGTGTGTCTCTGTGTGTGTCCTTGCATGTGTACATAAAAATAGGAAACAGAAGTCCATTTCCATTCTTTAACTTATTTTGGACCCCCATACCACAGGGATTTAAAAGAAATCTGCCGCCATTACCTCTGTCAAGGCTTTACTTACATGTTTTGAAGTCCCAGAAGAGAATTCCTTTTGGTCAGCTGCTTACTCAGGAAGGAAAGAACCTGGTCTCCTTTACCTTCTCTAGTGAGCACCTGAATTGCTTTCCCAAGGGGACCATATGCAATGGTGAAAAGGGCCATTTACAAAAGAAAACTGGTGCCTATTAGGAAGAGACTACGCTCTAACCAACCAACGCAGCACACATTTCCGTGACAGTATTTATAAATCCAGAGACCCTTAGTTACATCCCTGCCTCCCCAAGTAGAGAATACCAAAGGAGTTAATAGTATGGTAACTGCTTTCTTGGTTGTGTCAAAAGTGTAAAGTATTGGGTCAAGAAACGTATATCTCAAGGATAAAACGCCTATCCCTCTTCAAGACATGAGGACTGAGTAGAAGCAATTTCTTAAAGGAAATGTCTATGATTAGGTGTTCTTTATATTGCAATTGAAGGAAAATGCCTGGGGATGCCCATGCCTGTCCTATTCTACCATTTAAAGACATTGAGCCCCTGAAGCCACACAAACATAATAAAAAATGGACCCCTTAAGAGAGCAGGGCTGATTTCTTTAATCCTTGAGCAAGAAATGGGGTAGAGTGTTTTTTCAATAAGTCTTCATTCTCTACATATCTTCTAATGAATGAGTTTTTTTGTTGTTGTTGTTTATGGTATAGACTGGATTCTAATTGTGTTGTCTTTGCTAATCTGCATTGTCTACAATTACCTGAAAAACATGTATTTCCTCCTTAGACTAAAACTTTTGTGGAAAAAAACATTGGGAGTTTGCTTCCATTACAATCAAGAAGCACAAAACTGGTGGTAAGAAAAGGAAAGGAAAATATGTCATTTTTAAAATCAAGTGACTCTCCAGTCAGTAGCTGATTTCCTTAACATGCAGAAGAACACAAAAGAGGAGGCAATCACACTTCCCTGTCGTGCAGCTTTTTGTAAATGTAATGCACTCATGCAGTATCTAAATACTCAGTGGGTTTCTGACAACCCCATCCATCACAACACAGCCCTCACCATGCCAGGGCCCCAGATGGAAGGGTACAAAAGCACTGTCATTCAAATAAGCCAACCAGAAGAAAAAGGTGGATAGATTGTGAAGCCACTTAGGTCTTTGATATAACTTTGCAATGAGTGCCTTTTGTACTGTTTTTGTTGTTGTTGTTGTGTAGTCGTGATTATACATGCTAACATGGGTACGCATTGTGTAAAATGTCATTTGATAAAATACCTTTCCCCTAAATGGAGGAATAAAGGAATTTAGAAGATGTGTCATTTTGTAAGAGGTTTATTCTGAGCCAAATAGGAGTGACCATGGCCCGAGGCACAGTCTCAAGATATCTTGAGACCATGTGCCGTGAAGATGTCATTTGGGTCCTCTTGGAAGCTGAGGCAAAGTTAGGAGTGCAGGAGGTTTATTAGGGGTTGTGAAGGTAAAAGAGATGCCTGTGAAGGTAAAAGAGAAAGGACACAAAATTGAGGAGGAAAAGCCTTCTGAAGGAAATGAGGATTTCATAAAGTTTAGGTCAAATGAACAGGGAACTCTAAAGCAAGAATTGTCCACTGGAGGAGTTCAGTGTTGGGCAGAAGTGGCTAATGTTAACATCCCAGTCATGCTTAGTCATTGGCTGGGAACTCCGTGGAGTGAGTGAGGCTTTGCCTTAAAAGATGAGGCAAATCTTGCATGAGACTATCAGCTTACAGTACTCCTTGATAATAAATGACCAGGGCCATTTTCAAGGGAGACCTGAGTGGTAGACCTTTCTGTCTCCCATGGAACAGAAAATCGTTAGTCTAGGACTCGATACAGGATTAGTTGCTTGATTGAGATTCAAAAATAAGTGTTATTGATTTACTTTGTCATTGTTATGATTGCTATCAAGAGGCACCAACCTAAATTTGTAGGCAGATTGAAGGAAAACTGGACAATTACTTATAATGCCTATTCTTTTTAAAAAGTGAATGAATTTACTATGAACTGATTAAAATTAAAAACAAAAACAAAAACAAAGCAAAACAAAAAAAATAAAAATGTCCAGGACCAGACGGATTCACAGCCGAATTCTACCAGATGTACAAGGAGGAGCTGGTACCATTCCTTCTGAAATGATTCCAATCAACAGAAAAAGAGGGAATCCTCCCTAACTCATAACTCATTTTATGAGGCCAACATCATCCTGATACCAAAGCCTGGCATAGACACAACAACAACAACAAAATTTACACCAATATCCCTGATGAACATCGATGTAAAAATCCTCAATAAAATACTGGCAAACCGAATCCAGTAGCACATCAAAAAATTTATCCACCATGATCAAGTGGGCTTCATCCCTGGAATGCAAGCTGGTTCAACATAGGCAAATCAATAAACGTAATCCAACATATAAACAGAATCAAAGACAAAAACCACATGATTATCTCAATAGATGCAGAAAAGGTCTTTGACAAAATTCAACAACCCTTCATGCTGAAAACTCTCAATAAATTCGGTATTGATGGAACGTATCTCAAAATAATAAGAGCTATTTATGACAAACCCACAGCCAATATCATACCGAATAGGCAAAAACTGGAAGCATTCCCTTTGAAAACTGGCACAAGACAGGGATGCCCTCTCTCACCACTCCTATTCAACATAGTGTTAGAAGTTCTGGTCAGGGCAATCAGGCAGGAGAAAGAAATAAAAGGCATTCAATCGGGAAAAGAAGAAGTCAAATTGTCCCTGTTTGCAGATGACATGATTGTATATTTAGAAAACCCCATTGTCTCAGCCCAAAATCTCCTTAAGCTGATAAGCAACTTCAGCAAAGTCTCAGGATACAAAATCAATGTGCAAAAATCACAAGCATTCTTATACACCAGTAACAGACAAACAGAGAGCCAAATCATGAATGAACTCCCATTCACAATTGCTTCAAAGAGAATAAAATACCTAGGAATCCAACTTACAAGGGATGTAAGGACCTCTTCAAGGAGAACTACAAACCACTGCTCAGTGAAATAAAAGAGGACACAAACAAATGGAAGAACATACCATGCTCATGGATAGGAAGAATCAATATTGTTAAAATGGCCATACTGCCCAAAGTAATTTATAGATTCAATGCCATCCCCATTAAGCTACCAATGTCTTTCTTCACAGAATTGGAAAAAACTGCTTTAAAGTTCATATGGAACCAAAGAAGACTCCACATTGCCAAGACAATCCTAAGCCAAAAGAAAAAAGCTGGAGGCATCACGCTACCTGACTTCAAACTATACTACAAGGCTACAGTAACCAAAACAGCATGGTACTGGTACCAAAACAGAGATATAGACCAATGGAACAGAATAGAGCCCTCAGAAATAATACCACACATCTACAGCCATCTGATCTTTGACAAACCTGACAAAAACAAGAAATGGGGAAAGGATTCCCTATTAAATAAATGGTGCTGGTAAAATTGGCTAGCCACAAGTAGAAAGCTGAAACTGGATCCTTTCTTTACTCCTTATACGAAAATTAATTCAACATGGATTAGAGACTTAAATGTTAGACCTAAAACCATAAAATTCCTAGAAGAAAACCTAGGTAATACCATTCAGGATATAGGCATGGACAAGGGCTTCATGTCTAAAACACCAAAAGCAATGGCAACAAAAGTCAAAATTGACAAATGGGATCTAATTAAACTAAAGAGCTTCTGCACAGAAAAAAAACTACCATCAGAATGAACAGACAACCTATGGAATTGGAGAACATTTTTGCAATCTACTCATCTGACAAAGGGCTAATATCCAGAACCTGCAAAGAACTCAAACAAATTTACAAGAAAAACACAAACAACCCCATCAAAAAGTGGGCAAAGTATATGAACAGACACTTCTTAAAACAAGACATTCACACAGCCAACAGACACATGAAAAAATGCTCATCATCACTGGCCCTCAGAGAAATGCAAATCAAAACCGCAATGAGATATCATCTCACACCAGTTAGAATGGCAATCATTAAAAAATCAGGAAACAACAGGTGCTGGAGAGGATGTGGAGAAATAGGAACACTTTTACACTGTTGGTGGGACTGTATACTAGTTCAACCATTGTTGAAGACTGTGTGGTGATTCCTCAAGGATCTAGAACAAATACCATTTGACCCAGCCATCCCATTACTGGGTATATATCCAAAGGATTATAAATTATGCTACTGTAAAGACACATGCACACGTATATTTATTGTGGCACTATTCACAACAGCAAAGACTTGGAACCAACCCAAATGTCCATCAGTGACAGACTGGAGGAAGAAATTGTGGCACATATACACGATGGAATATTATGCAGCCATAAAAAAGCACTATTCACAATAGCAAAGACTTGGAATCAACCCAAGTGTCCATCAGTGACACACTGGATGAAGAAAATGTGGCACATATACACCACAGAATACTATGCAGCCATAAAAAAGGATGAGTTCGTGTCCTTTGTAGGGACATGGATGCACCATGAATATACACCATGGAACACTATGCAGCCATAAAAAGGATGAGTTCGTGTCCTTTGTAGGGACATGGATGCAGCTGGAAACCATCATTCT
>NW_012102432.1:1567855-1591143 GCF_000951045.1 Mandrillus leucophaeus
TCTCAAGAACAGAAAACCAAACACTGCATGTTCTCACTCATAGGTGGGAATTGAACAATGAGATCACTTGGACACAGGAAGGGGAACGTCACACACTGGGGCCTGTCATGGGATCGGGGTGGGGAGGGATAGCATTAGGAGATATACCTAATGTAAATGACGAGTTAATGGGTGCAGCACACCAACGTGGCACATGAATACATGTGTAACAAACCTGCACGTTGTGCACATGTACCCTAGAACTTAAACTATAATAAAAAATTTAAAAAAAAGAAAATTAGTTATAATGACTATTCTCTTTTAAAAATGAATAAATTTACTATGAACTGTTTAAAATTTAAAAGATATTTTTAAAATTAAGTAATACATATGTAATTAATTAGTCAATAAATGTACACTGATATCTCGCCTTCCTTCACCTTTCACAGGTTTATTTTTAAGCAAATTGCTTAGACATGTCAATAGTCAGAGTGGTGTGGTGTTAATTTTTTAATTTTTATTCTAGACATGTTATCATAGATGATTGCACAGTGTGGAATCTTGAATAAGCATGTTCTTACCTAACATATCATTTAGGAAGACAGCATGCATGGTGTAATGGAAAGAACTCTGGGCAGAAAGTGAGAAGGCTTCAGCGCTGGTCTTGAATTTTCCAAAGTTAAAATGTACGTTCTAAATTCAAAACAAAAATTTACTGTCTCCTAAAAATTCCATCATTGCTTTTATTTTTATCAGTATGTCATAGACAATACCAAAAGGTTTTAAAGTCTTTAAGAATCCTGTCCATTACTCAACAAATATTTAATGAGTACAGAACTGACATTAATCTCAGTTCTAGAAACGGGGATACAAAGCAAGGTCCATGCCTTATTGGAGTTTCTGGTTTCATGGGAAGGGCATCGAGATAAAGAAATGCAATTCGTGATGGATACAAGTGCTATGAAAAACAGTGAAGTATACCAAGGAGGAAGAGAATGCCAGTCTCTGTGTGTGTGTGTGTGTATGTGTGTGTGTGTGTGTGTGTGAGAGAGAGAGAGAGAGAGAGAGAGAGGTGGGGCCTGGATTTACATAGGGTGTTCAAGGGCATCTTCTAATGGAGAAGCGAATGTTGGAGCCCAAACAAATCTGGATTATGTGAACAGGAAGACAGAGGAGATGTGGGAGCAGAAAGAACTGTAACTGTAAAACCCTGAGGCAGGAATAGCTGAGTTTCCTGTGGTAAAACCCTGAGACAGGAATAGCTGAGTTTCCGGGAGGAACACCTTGAAAGTAAGTGTGGGTGGATGATTGTAAAAGAGGCAAGTTGAAGAGGTGGAGTGCAAAGGCAGGGTATATCATGTGAGGCTGTAAAGGCCAGGCATGGAGTTTGAGGCTCATGCTAAACTTGAAGGAAAGTCCCAGATATTTTTAGATAGGATGGCCTGATCTGATTTACTTTTTAGAAAGATCACTCTGGATGTGGTGAGGAAAGCACCAGCGGGGTGGCGAGCATGGAAGCTGGAGGCTAATGCAACAGCCCAGGTGAGTGATGAGGATGGCTTAGGCAGGGACGGGGTAATGGTCTGCTTCATGATACATTTGGAAGGTAGAGTTGTCTTGAATTGAGGATGAACTGGGTATAGGATGTGAGGATAAGAGAAGGATAAGGATGACTCCTAACCTGAGTTACTGTATAAAGTGTGGCACTCACATCTATGGGTTGGTCCTCATTTTTGGTTCTGCTAACATAAGCAATGTGTGGGAATTTCAAGACATGAAAAGCGGTGTGCTGTTCTGTATTTTCTACTCACTACTTTATTCTGTACTCACCAACAACACAGTACTTGACCTTTGATATGAGTTAAATTTTTTATATATCCCACAGGATCCTCTTTTGGGGAGATGGAGGGAATTTCGGCTGTAATTGGGCTTGTGCATCAGAGCACAGAAAGGATTGGCAGTGATGACATTCAGTCAAATCTAGCACCTCACTTGAAGTGGGTTTGATGAATAAGCCTTCTTTTCTTTGGTAAGAGGGCTGGAACAATTTATAGAGAAGAATTCCTTGTAGGGATTTGGTAGCATTAAAGTTCTATTTGACACCATAATGTAAAAATTATCTTTTTGAGAAAGGCACATAAGTATAGAGTTAGGACTTCCTTTAGAAAAATAACCCAGGACAGAACCAGCTCCATTGTTACCTGAGACTTAAAGAATTTAGGAGACTTTCTTCAAGGTAAGGGATAAATAATTACACATACAAAAGTTAGATTAATAAATTATTTAGTATGAGAAAAAAATCACAAAATAACAAATATTTAAAACTGATAGGCCGGGCGCGGTGGCTCAAGCCTGTAATCCCAGTACTTTGGGAGGCCGAGACGGGCGGATCACGAGGTCAGGAGATCGAGACCACCCTGGCTAACACGGTGAAACCCCGTCTCTACTAAAAAATACAAAAATCTAGCCGGGCGAGGTGGCAGGCGCCTGTAGTCCCAGCTACTCGGGAGGCTGAGACAGGAGAATGGCGTAAACCCGGGAGGCGGAGCTTGCAGTGAGTTGAGATCCGGCCACTGCACTCCAGCCCGGGCGACAGAGTGAGACTCCGTCTCAAAAAAAAAAATAAATAAATAAATAAATAAATAAAACTGATAAAACTACAAACAACATAATATGCATACATAATCTTCCCTTATAAATGCACTGCCCAACATCTCTCTGTGATGTTGCTTCATACTTTTTTTGGTTACATAGACTTTGATTGTCTTAACATAAAATGATAATTATATCAATTGGATTTAAAGATAATTCTGTTTTTACTTTGGCATGGTTGATCAAACTTTGAAAAAATTTATAGTTGGGATGAATAAAACATGTATTCTCACACACATATATTTACTGTGTATGATTACAGAATTTGTACAAGCACAAGAATTCTAATTAATTGTTTTTTTTTTGAGAGAGAGAGTCTTGTTCTGTCACCCGGGCTGGAGTGCAGTGGTGGAATCTCGGCTCACTTCAACTTCTGCCTTCCGGGCTGAAGCAATTCTCTGTCTCAGCCTCCTGAATAGCTGGGATTACGGGCGCCTGCCACCACGCCTGGCTAATTTTTGTATTTTTAGTAGAGAGGGGGTTTCACCATCTTGGCGAGGCTGGTCTTGAACTCCTGACCTCGTGATCCACATGCCTCAGCCTCCCAAAATGGTGAGATTACAGGCCACTATGCCAAGTTGAATTCTGATTAATTCTATTTCACATCATTTCTGTAGAAAAAAATCCTATGGTTTGATGGTTAAAGATTTGAAAGACTAGCTTCCGGCTCCATATCCTTCCAATGTTATCCTCCTCCCCTACTCATGGAAACTTAGTGCTGGGCACATAGACACCTTTGCATCATGGTGAGACCTGACCCTGCATCACTGCATCAAGATGCTGGGGGAGAGGGCACAGAAAGCCACCAGACTATTCTTGGAAGCCATTCCTATACTGGAAAGGTTATACGAAGAATGATCTATGAACTTCATAAATATATCCCTTTAAACTAAAACTGAGTACATTCTCAGCTTAATTTCCCTGTGACCCAATCACCAAAACACCCATATTCACTCCAGTGCCACCTTGTCACCCAGAAGTGTGACAGTAATGGAAAGATAAGAGAAAGTGGTCTTAATTTGCATAAATGATTTTGGCAAATAATACAAAACAGGTGATAGTGTGAACACATTGATAGGACCTCTCCCAGCAGCTTGGAAGGGGCACGTAAAGTAAGGGGCTCTGAAATGTATGCTCCTTTTTCTTTATGGTAAATTTCTTTTACTCATAAGTTACAACTTGTCTTACATAAGACCTAAATAAGTAGTAAGCTATGAAAGGGTTTCAGACTGACAGAAGGGAAATTTGACCAAGAATCTCTTAGAACATTAAAGAGAAACAAGAATAAACAGTCTGCTTAGGAGATAATAAAATTGAGATGTTTACTTTAATGCTTCTTAAACCTATATGTGCATGTGAATTTCCTGGAGTTGTTGTTAAAATGGAGATTCAGACTCAGTTTTGGGGTAGAGCTTGAGATTCTGCATTTCCAGTAACTTCCTAGGTGCTCACAATGTTGGTCTTAACAACACATTTTGAGTCACAAGATCTTAGAATAAGTTCAAGTAGAAATTTCAAAAGTCTTTAGAATTAAAAGAAGAGTTGAGGTTGGAAATAGAGATTTTGGATGTCATCAGTGTAAGCTCATCTAAGTCATAAGGATATTTAGAGATGAGAAAAGGGTCAAGGACTGAATTTTAGGTGACACCAACATTTAGAGCATTCTTTCTCAGCTGGAGTTCTTCATCTGAACCATAGAAAATGACCTAAGTGACTCTTTGTCCTATCCCAAGTGTGTTACCTAAACACTGTAGATGCATAGGGGGAAGAAAAACATGAGTGGAATCCTTCTGGCATTACAGTCTCATGCTCTGGGGAGCTCTGGTAGAGAAAGTGTGACTTAAAATATAGGAAAAGGAGAAATGGTTTATTACAGTAGACCTAGAGTGCCTGGCTGGACGGTTGCAGTAATATCAGGATCCCAGGGCTTCACAGAAGCTCAGTAAGGAAAATGTATCAAAAATGAGAGAGGAATCCACTATATGAAAAGTTATTAAGAGACTGATGAAAATGAGGTTAGATAATTGATTATTGTCCCCTCTTCCCACAAAGTTGAGGTTGAGGTGATCTTGACAAGGGCAATTTCAGAGGAGACGGAGCTAGATGGTTTGATTTGGGTGGGTTCAGGAGAAAATGGAATCTCAGGAAATTTAGATGGTGGGTCTAAACACTGTTATGGAGCAGAGAAATGGGCGCTGGCTGGACCTCAAATAGGAGAAGATTGGGAAGATTTTTCATTAAAAGATAGGAGCTTTTGTAGCCGCCTTTTGTATGTTAATCAAAGTGATCTAGTAGAGAGTAAAAACTGTGGATTCAGAAGTGAGAAGTGAAATTCTTACAGGTAAAAGCTTCTGCTAGGAGAAAGGGGATCTACTAGGATCTATCAGGAAATAGAGGTGTTGGCCTTGGGAAAGATCATGCATGTTTCACTCATTGTAACAGTAGAGGAAACAGAGTATTCAGGCTCAGGTGTAGGGCCCAGATATACGATGAAAAATAGTGAAAATGTAAGTAAGGAAAAGATATCTCCAACAAGATCAAATTTTTTCATCCTGTGCAATACTCTTCAGGGTTATGCAGGAAGCTCCATATGACCCCTAAGATTCAGTGGAATTGTTTGAATTCATTCAATCAGCAAATACTCATGGAGGATCATCTGGGCATCATGCACTGTTGCTTTACATGGTTAACTGGACTCATTCACAGAACCTTTATTCTTTTATATTACTGTCCCACCACACTCACTGGGGCTGTTTTGTGAGCCTATTGGAAAAAAGCACAAAAGAAGTAGGGAAATGATGCTGTATAGAAAGCACCGTTTAAGATTAAGATGTGGAAGTGTGAGTTCTGATGTCATTATCCCTGTGTGCAGAGATAAAGGGAGAACAATCCTAGAATTGTCAGTGTAAGATACTACACAAAGTGGGTATTTGGATGTAGTAGATTGTCTCATCATCTCTCCCTGCCCCAGTGTCACCTAACTCCCCAACATACTAGTGGAAAATTCCTGGACACCTTATTCAGCTGCTTATTAAACGATCCCAGCCTATACTGTGAGTCGAACCTACTGCTGTCTCTTACACCTGACCTCGCATTTTCATGTCTACACCTACCTCTGTATCTCAGCTTCTCATAATTACTTCCTGAATTACTGCAATAGAGTAATAGAGTAATAGAGACAAATAAGTCTCTTTCCTGCTTCAAACTCATTATTCCTTAAGTTGTATTTTAAATAACAGGCCAGATCATGCCACTCTCCTTCTCAAGAACCACTGTTTAAAGAAAGCCTAAACTCAATATGACATCCAAAGCCTTCATATCTGACATTTTCAACTTCATCCCTTCTTCCACTCATCAAATCATCCTCTGCTTTGGGCAGCCCAGGGCACTCGCTCCTAATATCCTTTCTTATGCCTTCCCATGAACTTTCCTGACTTCTTCATGTCTGTAATTCTATTTCTCAAGTCTAAAATACAACTCAACTTTGTTTTGGCCTTTCATATTATTTCAAAGATTCATATAAAATTCTGTACTCTGCAAATCCTTCTGAAATGTTTCAAGTCAGAATGAATTGTTCTTTCTTCTACATCTTCATAGGAGTTGAATGGTACAGCCATTACATCACTTATTTATGTCCTGTGTCATAGATATATGCTTTTTAAGAGAGGCACAGTGTTTACTCATCACTGAATCATCTCCCAAGCACATTCACATATTGTCTTTTAAAGTATTTTGTACATAGTTGGTATCCAAAGAATTTTGCATAAATACATCAACCAACTAATCTACTAAGTAATTTTTTAAAAAGGAAATAATACAAATTTGGGTCATTCACTAGATTGTATGTGCTATAAAGGTAGAAGCTTTTATTAACTTTTTAAATTACCACTACAAAGAATGAAGCTCACCTCAATAACTGCTTGTTGCAGGAATGATTCAAAAGATTCTAATGATCAATGTATAACTGAAGGTTGGGGGAAAGGATGATTCTAGTAAAAAAAAAAAAAGTAATAAGCAAGAATTGCTAAACAAAGGGGAAGAGAAAGAGTAGAATTGTGGAGTCGGTCATGGATGGATTATTGGTTGTTGGGATTTCTGGGAGACATGCACTTTCAAGAGAAGCCGAGAAAGACACTGTGACCCTCATCCCTGACTGAGAGAGGAGCCATGAACCTGATGAGAATGTTGACAGAAAATCTGAGCTGAGGTGCTTTTGTCCACTCCCGTTTGGACAGTCTGGTGAGAGCCAGGGCTGCATTTTGCAGAGACCTCAGTGAGTACCTAAGGCAGCTCAGCCAGTCTGGGCCTGACGGGGCTGGGGTGAGTGCTCCTCAGCCAGCCTGGGCTCTCCTGTAGCACAGAAGAGATCAGAAATTTCTGTTTCCTGTCGAAAAAGGGACAGTTATAAAAAACTGAGGAGCTTGCAGGGGGCTCCTTTTGGTGGGGGCTAAGTGACCCTGAATCTATGGGCTGATGGACACGCCTCTCAGAGTCACATAGTGACCTTGGTGGGTGAAATATACTAATTAGAGCTGGAAAGGGGTCCATTCAGCCAAAGGAGGTCCTGGGCTCCCAGGAACATGGCCTGACTAAGCAAACACACCTCGAGCTACAACAGGCAGGATTTCAACATACACACAGGCAAGACTCCTTAGTTAAGGCTGAATCCACCAGGTTTCAGCAGATACCAGCCAGAGGACAGCAAGAACCAAAGAGGTGATACAGGGGACACGAGCCCAAGCCCTAATATGAGACATGGGACCCTTCCCCATCCTGACATCAGGAGAATGAGAAGCTTCCCCTATAGCCAGCAACCATGTGGGGAAGGAGAAAGAGACAGGGTGGGAGGAACAGGTCTGTTAGAGTGAAACTTTACACCAACAGACTACTTACCCAGTAGAGATGATCTGGACTGAAACAAACTGGGAAACTGCTAAGTTTAAATCTCCCCTACCTTCTTGGCCCAGGGAAGCAGAGGCTCATGAGAAAGATTCAATCAGCCAGAGGAAATTAAAATGTGCTCTTTATTTGTTTTATGAACCCAGTGTGTTAAAACTGTGACCTATCAATTTGGAAGTCAAGAAGTTGTGAATTGTGAGAAGAGAAATTTCAGGAGGAAACAAACAGGAGGCCTATAGTACAGACAAAAAAGTACATTACCAACCTCATGATCATGATGGCCCAAGGAGACCTCCTCTCGATTGTGAAGGGTGAAAAGAGAGAAAATAGCAAGAAAGGCCAGGACACGGCATGAGTTTGCTGACCCAAGGAGTGAAGATAATCAGCGTGGAAGGATGGCATACATGCTTCAAATCTGCTTTCAAATAACTGAGTAATGCATGTTTCTCTATTGACTTTGAATTTTGGAGGTCTAGCTTACTCAAATTGCTTCTGTTGAGATCTGGAAAAGCACTAGAAAGGTAGTAAAAATACTTTATGTGTATCAATCCCTGCCATTCTGCAGTGGATGCTACACAGAAGAATAAGGTGGGGAAAGGCTACAAAAGCAGGAGAAGTCTCCTGATGCCTGGAGGGACCCAAGAGATGGTCCCCACCTGGACTGGCTGAATGGGTTAGAGTAGCAGTTTGGCAGCTGCTCACATTCTGTCTCCCAGACATCTCCTTTGGCTGAGGTATGTGGACTTAGAGGACAGCTTGAAGAGATGGTTTCTCAGTGTGTTTTAGTATTTAGTGGACTGTTTACTACTGTCCTTTAACATGCCCACATTGAGAACTGGGTTAAGACCCTGAACCTTTCATCTTTAACTACCTTTGACTTGATTTCTTTTCTTTGTGAATCAAGAAAAACCTGTCACTTTTTGCCTTTAGTCATGGACTGTCTGTTCTACCTTTAATCATTTCACTAACAGTTTTGGTATCATATTCTCCTGATGTGTTAAGAACTTCTTATTCAATGAAGTTTTCTGGGTCTTCATCTCTACAAATATAACACCAGATGTAATTGGGCTCTTCACTACAGTTAGAAAGGAAAGAAAAGCAAGCCTAACTTTTAAATGTATAATTCACATGTGGATATCCCTCACTATCCATATACTTAATTATGGATTATAAAACTAATTATGTACTCTGTGGTGTTTCTCTCTGAAGCTCCTTCAGATATTCTACATTCATCTTCACAACATCTTTGTAAGATATGACCAAAAGATCAATTATTTTCCTCTAACGGAAAGAAGAAATGGTAAGTGATTTGCCAAGGTCACTCATCGTTAGTGCTGGAGCTTGGTGGCAAGAAGCCCAGGTCTCATGATTGTTGCTCCGGTGCTCAATCCAGGAAGTCGTGTTGCCTCCCCAACCATGTTGGTGCCTCAGGAGTGGCTCTAGGTTAGATAAGCAGGCAGACCTCCCCCTGAGGCATTCAGCAAGCATATTAGTCCGTTTTCACACTACTGATAATGATATACCTGAGACTGGGCAATATACAAAAGAAAGAGGTTTAATGGACTTACATTGCACATGACTTGGGAGGCCTCACAATCATGGCAGAAGGCAAGGAGGAGCAAGTCATGTCTTACATGGATGGCAGCAGGCAAAGGGGAGCAGGGAAACTCCCCTTTATAGAACCATCAGATCTCAGGAGACTTATTCACTATCAGGAGAACAGCATGGAAAAGACCTATCCCCATGATTCAATTACCTCCCACTAGGTCCCTCCCACAACACATAAAAATTCAATATGAGATTTGGGTGGGGACACAGTCAAACCATATCAGCAAGCCAGAGAGGATGCAACCAACTGCATGGTCAAACCTGTTCTCACCCTTCAACCAGAAAGCACCATATATGAAATAGATTACACAGCAATCAAGAAACAGCCCCCATCTCCATCCAATGCAACAGACCATGCTGGAGCACCTCTGCCTTATAAAGCCCTTGTTGTTATAATGATAGCAAAAGCAGAGGTGCTATGTCACATTAATGGCATAGTCAGTCACATTAAGCTCTTTAAAAATAAAAAGTTTAATATATGTAAGGCTCTAAGGTATATCTCATGATCATCCCATTTAATCCTTACAAAAAATTATGAGGTACATATAATCACCCTGATATAGAACTGGCAAGTGCCAGAGTGAGGATCTAAACCCAGCTCTGTTCACTCCACCCTCCCATTGCTAGAGTTGGAGGCAGCACGAAGGTGGGACATCACAAATCAGGTCACTACCACTTTTGGAGACGGAAGAGATAGACTCGAGTAAATCACTCTTGGAGGCCAGCTCAGTAGAGAAGAGCAAGCAAAGTGGAACAAATGGTCCTTGAGTTACCTCTTGACTGTGGTACTAATTTAACTTTGTGACTTTGGCATAGTCAAGCTCAGTGACAAAGTGATTCCATAGCCATACAAATGATTTCTGACTAAAATCGGCACCTGGAGGGTGAAAAATAATGAATTTCCATATGGATGAGGGGATTATGGGACATGCCTCTCCAGCGGGCTGGGTCTCTCTCTCACTTTTTGTCACTCTTTTCTCCTCATCACTGCTGCATTTTTAAGAGCCTTGAATAACTCCTGCATTCTAGATATATACTCCAGTGTAAATATGCAGAACATTTTGACACTTAAAAATATGTCCATAGTGAAGTAGGACAGGTTGAAATTATAGTAGCCTGGAGCCATAAGGGAGAGAAAGAAGTAATACTTTACGTTCTGAAGTTACAAGGACTAGTTTACCAGCCAATTGCTGCAGAGGGAGGATAAAATTACTAACCAAATCAACAAATGCATAGGCTAGAAAACAAATAAATTATTTCAACACTATTTCAGAAACCCATGTTTCATCAATGATAAATCACTACGTAGAAGGGGAGCTACGAATACTGTACTTATTTTAAAGACTCAAAATATGACTTAATATCTTCATGGAGTGATATATTCATTTATTCAAAAGTGAACCATCATAATATATGAATGGGTATACCTCATTTACATATAATATGCCAGGCAGTGATAAATTAGAACTATGAACACCTGCTGCCTCAGTTCCCCGATGATAGCCTCAACTAATTTCTGCCTGATAAAGCAAACAAGTAAACAAAATGATTGTTCCGGATTCCTAAAGAGTTTTGTACTGAATCCTCACCGCAAAATTAAATTTTGCCAAAGGCTGATGTGCCGTGTTTATGATGCCTGCCTCTCAACTGACAGAGGGCTGTGAATGTAATAAGGATCCTTAATGCCTGGGGAGATTAAGAGATTGTTACAAGTTTACCCCAAAGCCAGTGTCAGAGAATTGGATCTTTATAGCATGATTTCATGACTTTGTGAGAATATACTCCCAAAATGTTACACAAAGCACATTCAGTTTAATTCCAAAGCCAAACATAAGTGCTTGGGATTATCTATGCCTTGGCTGCCCTTCATTAATGCAAATAATTAAAAGCTGAGTATAAACACAAAGGCACATGGACTGCCGAGATAAAGTGAGAGATCTGCACTCTCTTCAACCATTCTGTTTTCTTTTGTCCTTTTGGTTGCTTGGATGTTTACAGAGCTCTCCCCATTTGCTCCACTAAATGCCTGATGAAGGACAGGATAGGTAGTTTCATCCCCATTCTGTAAATGAGTACCTCAGGCTCTAAGGGATACGAACTTGTCCAAGGTCATTTAGAAAAGAGTAAAAACCAGAATAGATTTCAGAGCTCCCATTTCGTGGTGCAGGGCTTTTTCTGCTACACCTTCTCCATGGCATATTTTTCAGAATGCACCAATAGTTGGCACCATCGATCATGCAACAAGTGTTTACTCAGAGCTCACTGCATGCATGAGACTATTTTAGGTACCACAGATAGAGTGATGGACAACAAAAAGACTCAGCCTTTCTGATAATAAGAGATTGATAATGCACTATGTAAACCACAAAGTTTTATTCTTTTTTTTTTCTTTCAGCTTTCTACTCATAGGGGAAATTAATACACTTTCAGGATGAACTTTGAACATCGAAGATGATAAAAAGAAGATTGCTTATATATTTGTCAAAGTCCTGTTGTCTTGCTCTTGAGATTGGCTAGGGGCACATGATGGGATATGATTTGTTTTTTAAATAATGCATATGTAAAGTGGATCCAAATGAATTATAATTAAACATAGGGTATTGACCAGCCAACCTATTAAAGTGAATATTAGTAATACTACATTATTTCCATTTCTAAAATGGATTCTGATATCTTAAGAAGTTTTATTGTATACCTATGAAATATTGAAAAAAGTATTTGGGGCAGTTGATAAATGATGGCAAATTTCAGATATACTAAGATAGTTACTTTGCAAGGTAGAATTCCACATATAGGCAGCCATTTTAAACAGTACAACAGTTGAAATGTTTAAATACTGTTTCTAGTCTGAACAAAGTAGCCAAAAACAATGAAATTTATAAATGGAATAAATTGTAACATGGCCTCATCTACTGGAAATTGACCTTTCTAATGTTTTAGCTTAGAAAACACAAAAAATACCTTTTTGTTGAAAAATGATTCATTTCTCATGATAGATGTTTTTTAAATCTTCAATTATTTGGTAACACGTTGATTTAGTAATCACTTCCATTGTCTTTCCTTGTTCATAAGTGTATCAGTCCTGAACAGCTAGAGGTAACCTCAGAATATCATTACAGGTTTCTCTTTAAAATAAGAAAACAATTGGTGGGGCCAAGGTTACAAAAGAGCTTCTAGGAAGCCTGAGAACTCTATTTTGTTTGGGGAGTAGGGGAGTGGTTGTGACTAGGTATTTTACCGTAACCAACCATAAAACAAACACTCTTATTGAAATTAGCAAATTCAAAACCTCAGATAACGTATGTTTTCGGAAACTGTGATTTTTAAATATAAAGACGGTCTACAAAGTGAAGCTCTAATTTACAAGACTAGTTGCCCTAAGCCACAGAACTCCAAATAGGATTATCTAATGCTATGCACCTTGTTTACTTTGTTTCTTTAATTTGCTAATGTTTCCTGATGTATGAAGTAACAGCTGCTGAAATTCTGCAAGCCACAAAAATACTCTTAAGCATAAAACCTATGTCCCGATTTTCGAGGCTGAGATCAGAACAAGTTGTTGAATCTGATTATCTAAATGGGAAAACAGGGAGTGTAAAGAGTGAATCAATATTAGTCATGGCACAAAATGGCAGCAAAATCGACTTCTGAAAGGAACTGCCACTTTCCATGAAGGCGAGGCCACTGCCCAGGAAGGCAGCCACAGCACTTCTCCCAGCTGCCACCTTCTCCTTAAGGTCAGCCTCTGGAGCCATCACTCTGGTGTTTGTGGGGGATAAGGCAACCAGGTTTGGCCAGAGATGATTCTCATTTGATTTCATTTGGATATTCAAAGAAAATGGGGTTAATTTTATTTCTAACACAGTCTTTCCTAGGGACCAAGTATTTCAGTGTTAGTAACTTCCCATACCCTGTATTTGCTCATGATCCACCATAATTTTATGTCCCTTTGTTCTTCTTTACATGTTCTTCATAGGTGATCTACCCAGGTTTGCAAACACCTGTTGTTTGGATGCCAAAATATGCATCATCATCCCCTTCCTGAATTCCAAACCCATATATCTGGCTCCCTGCAAAACATCGCCTACTGGATGCCCAAAATGGGCATCTTTATCTTCCTCTACCAGTCTGCTCTTTCTCCTGTATTTCCTTTGAATATTAGCAGACAGACTATCACCAACATAGTTGTCTAAATTAGAAATTTGGAAGTCATTTGCATTCTTTCTCACCTTGCCTCACCAGTTCTATATTGATTCTACCTGTTTTTTATATGGATATATTGTCCTTCTCTTTCTTCATCCCTATAGTGACTATTTAAAATTCAGAAGCTTATAATAACTTATTTGCACTGCCACAACCTCCTAAATGGCCTCCTTTCTTCTAATCTTACTTTCCTCTAATCTACTCTCTATCTTGGAATCAAAGTCATATTCTAAAATTAAAATCCAATTATATCACTTTCCATCTAAAGTATTTCAATGACAGCCTACTATAGAGAGTAGTGACTGTCAATATTTTTGTTATTAAAGGTTCATTCATATATATTTAAAGTATATGCAAGAGGCAGAAGTGGACTCATTCTGGTTGAAGAAAGGGAGTGGAACCTCTGGATCCCCTTCAGCTCAGGCCCATCTGGGTCTCCTCCACACCCATTCCACAGAGTCTGCAAACAGCTGGATGGTTGTGATAGCCTTAAGCTCCTCTGTTTATCCCTTACACAGACTCTTATAAACTCTCCCAATCCCCAACAGCTGCATTTATAAGTTTCTTTTTGTCACATCTGAATTGACAGGAAAGAGTGACTATGAATATAGAGCCCTTGGCTATCTTTGACCACACATTTTCATCCTTGTTGCAGCCTGGACTACCTATAGCAATAATCCTGCTGTCATCCTTCCCCATAACTCTGGGGATTCCCATGGCCTCTCTCTTATTTAACATTTCGTGTTTCCTGTTTCTCATGAGTTTCTCTTTTTTATTTGTTTTGTTTTTAATTCATTCCCTTGTTTCATTGAAAAAAGCCTCCTGTGTTTCATGAGAATGTGTATGCGTATGTGTGATAAATTTTTGAAAATCTTGTTTGCCTGAAAATATCTTCATTATATCTTTATGTGATTGAGTTTGGTTTGGTCTATATTTTATTTTTATTTTAGTTTATTTATTTATTTATTTATTATTATTATTATACTTTAAGTTCTAGGGTACATGTGCATAACGTGCAGGTTTATACCTGATGTAAATGACGAGTTGATGGGTGCTGACGAGTTGATGGGTGCAGCACACCAACATGGCACAAGTATACATATGGTCTATATTTTAAATAAATAATATTTTCTTTATAAAGTTCAGCTTTAGGCACACTACCATTGTCCTCTAGCTATTGTGGCACCATTAAGAGATTAAGTCATTCTAATTTTTCACCTTTTGTAGTTGACCAGTGGATTTTTTTTTTTTTTCTTTAGAAGCTTGTAGCATCTTCTTGTCCCAACTGCTCTGAAATTTCACAGTGATGTGCTGAGAATGGATTTATTTATGCCATTGAAGCTTTTGAGTGTGACAACTTATGACCTGTCTTAGGAGAGTTTCTTGAATTTTTTTGTTTGCCTTTTTCTAGAACCACTATTGTTTAGTTGTTGGATTTTCTTAACTATTCTTTTAACTTTTTTATCTTTTCCTTTCTATTTTCCTATTCTTTTCCTTCCAGTCTTTATGAGAAAAACATTTTATTGACTCATTTGTTGAATTATTTATTTCTGATATAATATTTTTATTTTTTGTGAACTCAGTCGTAGTGTTTGTGCATTATTCTAAGCACCTCATTCTTTTGCTGATGTTACAAAATATTCTCTTATTTCTCTTAGAATGTCAGTGATAGGAGTCCCCTAGCCTTTTCTTTTTTCTCTACCATCTCTGTTTCCTCTAAGTTTGTTTTATTTATGCTGTGTTTTGGTCGCTATCCTTCATTTCAAAAGCTTTCTGTAAAAATCTATAATCCCTTGAATTATATTATTAAGGGTAAGGGATTAAAACCATGATTAGAACCCTTTAGTCCATAGAAAATGCTTGTCAATTTTGAATTTCTCTCTAGGGTGATTTTATGTAGTCCTAACCCAGAACATCACAAGGTTTCTTGTTTTTGTAGAATAACTCTGAAATAAAATTATACAGGCAACAAACTCCATCTTCCCACAATGGAACAGTAGGGCTGATGGACCATTTTTCATCATGAGCCAATCACACATATTTCCAGACTCTGCAAAGTCTCTTCCTCTGTTAAACCTGCTTTGATGCCATCCTGCTCCCAAGATCCAAACAAAATTAATTGCATCCTCCTTGTAGCTTTCAGGACACTGGTATATTCCTTTATTTTTGAACTATCAGGTTGCAATAACTTGCTTATGCATCCCCTTAAATTTTTGTTTCCTTGAAGTGAAGAGCTGGATCTTTTTCAACTTTTCTACCATAATACTTGGATGAGTACCTACTATGAACTGAATTGTGTCCCTCCTGCTCCCCCAAAACTCCTGCATTGAAGCCCATCATAATGTGGTGATAATTGAAGGTGGGGCCTTTGGGAAAGAATTAGCTTTAGATGAGATCATGACAGTAGGGGTCTCATGATTGGATTAGGACCCTCATAAGAAGAGGAACCACAGAGCTTGCTCTGGTTCTCTCTCTCTCTCTCTCTCTCTCTCTCTCTCTGCTACTTAAGAACACAGAAGGTGGCCCTCTGCAAGCCAGGAAGAGGGGCCTCACCAGAACCTTTTCATGCTGGCACCCTAATCTCGGACTTCTAGCTTCCAGACCTTTGGGAAAATATATTTCTGTTACTTAAGCAACCCAATCTATAGTACTTTGTTATGGCAGCCTGAGCTGACTAATCTAGTACCCAACACAGAGAAGAATCTCACAGTAATTCCGTATAAACCAAGGTGGGGCTATGGCCTTGAACACAAATTCATAATGACAATATTGAGAATTTGATTCAATGTGCCCAAAAGAAGAAAATCACATTCCCCCTTTCCTGGTTCTTTTTCTTTCAGGCTCTTGTTATCAGTGCATAGTAGCTCAGAGCAGGGCTTCGGGATCAGACCTGAGTTTTGACTTTGCTCTAACACTGGTTGAGGGACCATGAGCAAGTTCATAACTTGTCCATGGCTCAGTTTCCTCCTCTGTAAAAGAACAGTAAATATTCTATATTTATCTCAAAGCACTGTTTGGAGGATTAAAGGTACAGTTCTTAGAAGAGCTCTGGCACAAATTTCTTTTTACTAAAAAGTGCAGTTGTAAAGCTTGGGCATCCACATCATATGCCAGGGTTATCTTGACCAGCAACCAGCAAGCTGGTATATATCCGACTATTCCCAGTTTACTCCAAATAATCTGCCTCTTTAAAACCTCCTCAGGAATATTTTTTTTTGCCAATTGTCTGACTAAAAAGGAGAATATATGGACTTTATGTCTAATAAAGGACAACGGGAATAAGAAACTTTTCTTACAATTCTAAAAACTGTTACCTTTATTGTGAGAACAAATGATTAATTGCACCTATGTCTCTGGCAGTGCTTCAGCCAAGCCAAAGCTAGCCAGTGTGGGGAAAGCCTTTGCATAGTTTGTTAATTGGTCTAAATGCCAAATTATCTTAAAAGTTGAACGATTATTCTAATATTAAAGACCAGAAGTTATTGAGATAATATCACATAAAGTGTTGAATGACATTGTTGATCT
The DNA here is from genome assembly GCF_000951045.1 of Mandrillus leucophaeus. NCBI lineage: Eukaryota > Metazoa > Chordata > Mammalia > Primates > Cercopithecidae > Mandrillus > Mandrillus leucophaeus. The sequence goes on from NW_012102432.1 coordinate 1,584,722, forward strand.
GCCATAAAAACTGCAAAGTAATAATTCTCTTAAAATGCTGTGGTCTGAATGTTTATGCCCTCTCAAAATTGGTACATTGAAACCTAATCCCCAAGATGACGGCATTTGGAAGTGGAGCCTTGGGAGCTGATTAGGTCAGGGGGATGAACCCCCTATGGATTTAGTGACCTTCTAAAATTTTGAGACCCTAGAGAGCTTCCTTGCCCTTTTTGGCATGTATGTTCGGCCATTCTTGTATTGCTATGACTGAGACTGGATAATTTATAATGAAAAAGAGGTTTATCTGGCTCACAGTTCCGCAGGCTGTACAAGCATGGCACTACCATCTGCTTAGTTTCTGGTGAGGGCCTCAGGAAGCTTCTAGTCACGGCAGAAGGTGAAGCAAGGGCAGGCATGTCACATAGCAAGAAGGGGAGCAAGGGAAGAGGGAGGTCCAAGACTTCTAACAACCAGAACCCATGTGAACTAAGTGAGAACTTACTTTTCACCAAGGGGATTGTGCGAAACCATTCATGAGGGATCCAACTCCATGATCAAATCACGTCCCACCAGACGCCCACCTCCAACATTGGGAATCACATTTCAACATGAGATTTGGAAGGGACACATGTCCAAACCATATTACCATGTGAGTACACAAAAAGTGCTATCTATGAACCAAAAAGTAGCCCCTCACCAGACACCAAATGTGCTGTTGCCTTGATCTGGGACTTGCAAGCGTCTAAAACAGTGGGAAATAAATTTATGTTGTTTATATGCCATGCAGTTTATGGTATTTTGTTACAGCAGCTTGAATTGACTAAGACACAGACCTTCTACTAGAAAGACAATGATCTGTCAATAAGATTTAATGAGATGAAGATTAGAGAGTAATGCAAATTGCTCTAGTATGAGATTTGAATATTTTTATTCCTGTTCGATTCTTTGGGTGTCTCTCTTTAGCAATCAAACAATATAAGGTGCTTAAGAAAAATGTGGCACCTTTTTATCATGCAAATATGAATATAAAATATGAATACAAATTAAATTATAAGTTGAATAAAATGAAAATGTATCAGCATTGTTCAGTTAAAAGATTGCAGTTTTCCTAGGAGGGAAGTAATCTTGTAAACGTATCCTTTTATCTTTTCAAAGAAGTTTATTTTTTTTAGGTACTGATGGGAAATAAAAATTACACTCAAATGAAGGTTTATTAAAAAATACACATTTTATAGAGAGTTTCTGAGTTTTTAAAACAGTTTGAAATGCTCAACTAATATCCTGCAAAAACAAAACAAAAGAATTCTTGTTAGAAAGTCTTGCAATAGAAATTTACATTTTTCTCATAAAGAAAATATTATTTTGGCCAATATAAAATAACTAAGTATTATTTTTCTAGAATATTCTCAATGGTGCTCATGCCAATCGTATATTTTTTATATATTTAAAAATATGGCACCAGGACTGACCTTTATTTCTATCCTCATCTATGCAATAAAATAATGAGAATAGCATAGCAATGGCAGGCATCTGACAAGAGCCTGTGGTCTACCTGAGAGCTCAGTGTTCCCACATCATACTTTGGCCCTTAACTGGTGATAATCAGAAATGTAGGACTCAATATCTACATGCTGTACATTAGTATGTAATTAGTTATGGAAAATGTATCTTTATTTGCCTTACTCGTGAAATGAGATCCACTAAAACCTATCTCAACCTCAAAGAATGAGAGATAAAAACACAGAAGCATATACAACTAATAGTAATAAAGGCAGACAATGTGTTCTTAGAAAACATAAATTCTCTAGGAGTATTTAGGAATGTGTTTTTTCACTGCCTGCTTTAACTGATACTGGAACATTTAATTAGTTTGGGGATTATTTGCTTGATGATGAATTGGAGCAAAGAGTGACTAGAGGCACCAAGACCAATTAGAGCATTGTTACTCTATTGCGAGGCAGAAGTAGTGAGCACCTGAATTCTAGAAAATAATTTGAGTAGGAAAGAAGGGTTGATAAGAGAAATGTTGTGAAAATAAATTGAGACTGTGATGACAGATTTATTATAAGTTCAAGTAAAGAGTTATGATGAAGCAAAGAATCCCACAGAACTGATAATAAACATATCTGCCTCCATAGTCACAGAAGGACCAAACTTGGAATCAAAATGCAGTTTTTTTTCAGCCATCAGAAAGACACCGTAGAACTCCAGATTGAGTAATTCTTGTGGGCTGCTCCTTGCTCAGGTAGGTGGGGAGTCTCAAATGAATCTATATTTAATAAAAGCCCACTGGCACAGGATTAAGTATTTGGGAGAAACAGAAAATTAAGAGCAAGTCTATTATCATGGGGACTTTGCAATTGTTTAAAATAGATGGGGTTTGTTTGGGCTCTGGCAGCACTGGGGAACCTTCCCCCAGCCCCTGCCCAATGCAGCATACCTGTTCCTCAGGTGAGGCCCAGAATAGGGTGGCTCTGAGATGTCAACACTGTTTTCTGCTTTCTCCCAGGAGCACTCTAAACATTTAGTTCATTTTTCTCCCTCCTTTTACAAGTAGATAAAACTGTGTTTTAGGAGTTGAAGAAAATAAGATGAAGAGGCAGCGAGAATGCCCTCAAATTCTGCCAGCACCACTCAACTGACACCATCCTTACTGAGGGCTCAAAAAACCTTTGTCATTATATCTAATGGATGTTTTTTGCTTCTGTAGTAATTAGGCATCCTTTGAGTACAAATGACAGAAGAACTACTCAACTTGGCTTAAGAAGAAAAAGGTATTGTTCACAAAATTTAAATATACTCAGTCTTCAGTTCTTTACCAATTGTTCCAGCACAATCCCTTAGCTCAGGCCACCCCTGTGCTTGGGAAAGTCACTCACAATTGTTTGCAGTTGGACGATTTACTGACCCTGGGAATTACTGAGTGGAATTCACTCAACACAAACCAAATAAACCAAGAATAGGCAGGGCATGGTTTCCCATAGGAAAATAAAAGTACCTTACTAGAATCACAGGAACACACACATAGACGTTACAGTTTTTATTTTATTGGATTTGAAAGAAACATTTGACACTGACGATACATTTTTGAAACATGCTCTTTTCTTTCAATCTTTGACATTATTTGTTTTCTCCCACTTCTCTTACCAATCCTTCTCAGGCTTCTTCACAGGATATACCAGACCCAGTTTATACATTACCCAAAATTGTTTCAGATCATCAACTGCTTGCTCTAATTCCTGGCTGAAGAGAATCCACTGAGGCTCACATCATTGCATCAGTTACAAAATTCCAGCTCCTGATGCCATCGCTCCATCTCCCAACACCATCCCCTGTCTCAGTCTCTTCCAGAGCTTACTGACTGACCTGTGGCAAGGCCTCCCTTAGGTTCATCTTGGGGAGGGCGTAAGAAGCCCCAGCACCTTGGCTCAACCAGCCTGGACCCATGGAGGCTCTGGTTTCTCCAAGAGCTGCCTAGAAGAACTAAGCCCTAGAATGGCTAAGAGGCAAATGTTGATCAATGAGAGGCACAAAAAGGGAAGAGGCTGGAAGACAAATTGTACATTCACCCTTTTGTTAAGGGGATTCATTCTGTAAGGTAAGGTTTTCCTGCAAATGTCTCAGTGACTGAGCACCAGGCCGTGATTCCTGTGAAGCTAACTAGGCGATATACCGCCATGTATTTACTTTCTTGACTTTCTTACTTCACTTCTATTTTTCTGTTTCCTCTATCCTGCTATGGTATCCTTCCCCAATCCCCATTAGGGGTTAGTATGTAACTTTGCTTCCACCTTGCTTCTTAGGGAACATGGGCTAAGACATAGACTATTTTTATCTGCTCATCACACATTTATGGTGCTCTGTAGGGTTCTCTCTAGGTCATTTCTCTCAACACACATTCTTCTGGTGAGATACCACCCACTTAGTGGAATTCAATTGCCAAATGTAATCTCATGACTCTCCATCCCAGGTTCCTCTCTGGAGCTCCAGATCCACGGATCCGTGTCTTACAGGACATACTACTTGGAAGGCTCACAAGTATTGCCAACCCATTTTGCCCAAAACGTATCCATTTGTTAAACTCAAACTGCCCTTCCCTTGATGTTTTTCTTAGTGACTGCACCACCATGCACCCAGCTGTCTAAGTCAGAAACCCAAGAATCACTTTGGTCCCTCACTCTTTCCTACTTCTCATTCTGTCCATCCTGTTTCTCACAGGCCCTGACAATACTATCTCTAAATCCACCTCACCTGCATCAAGTTCTTTCTACCTCCACTGCCACAACCAATCGGAGCCATCCACCTACCTGACCTGCATTCCTCCAGTCCACTTTGCATGGAGCAGTTTCTTTGAAAGATCAATCTCGAAGACTCTTGTCTCAAGTAAAACTCCTTTAATGAAACTTACTTTGGATTTTATGCCTTATTCCCTAACTTTATCTCCAGGCTCACTTCTTGCCTTTCAGCAATCTGGGAAATTCAGGCTTCAGCCCTACTGAGTTTTTCTTTTCTCTTGGATCCATGCTCTTTCTCACCTCTTAGTCTGTGTAAGCTATTTCCTCTCCTTAAAACAGTCCTCCTTCCTCTCCACTTTGCTAACTTCTGCTCATCCTTCAGGTTTCCCCATGGATATCCCTTCATCCAAGGAGACTTTCTGGATCCCCACCCCTTCACGAGTAAAGGTCAGCGATCCCTGCCAAACTCACACCGCACCTGCAGATTTGTTCTCACAGCACTGAAAGCACTTAATCAGAGATACTGCTGAATTCTCTTTCTGTCTTAGGCAAGTTCTCTGTCTACCTTGCTCATAATTTCTTTCCTCAGAACCTGATACAGTGATTGGCTTAGAGATTTGCCTAATGGACGAACACCTTTAAAAGTAGTTCTGGGCCGGAGGCAGTGGCTCACGCCTGTAATCCCAGCACCTTGGGAGACTGAGTTGGGCAGATCACGAGGTCAGGAGATCGAGACCATTCTGACTAACACGGTGAAACCCCGTCTCTACTAAAAAAAATTACAAAAAATCAGCCGGGCGTGGTGGCGGGCGCCTGTAGTCCCCTAGCTACTCGGGAGGCTGAGGCAGGAGAATGGCGTGAAACTGGGAGGCGGAGCTTGCAGTGAGCCAAGATCACACCACTGTACTCCAGACTGGGCGACAGAGCAAGACTCCGTCTCAAATAAGTAAATAAATAAATAAATAATAAATAAATGTAGTTCTGCCACTTTGCTTTTCATTTGTATCGAGTCCCAGAACATTCACGATTTTCTCTCAAGAATTTTAGACAACTGTTGTATGCATTTATGCCGTTGCAGACTCTTAACAACTTTGCTTACAGAATCGCAAGGGATGGTATCCAAATGACTTCTAAGATGTTAGCTCCAAGGTGGAAGTTTTCATTGAGTAGTTCTAAGAAATTACCGCACATAGATGTGAATGCTATTGTTATTATGTATCTCAATGTTTGTCTCCTTTCTGTCTTACATTCTAATATTTAGTGAAATACGGACTGTAAAAACCCACAGTCTTTAAGAATTGATTTCACAGCAAGTGAGTAAATTAAGAATTCATCCGAGTTGCTTGCCAGGGCCTTTGTGCTGGGAGCTGGGGGCACAAGTCATCTTTTTATTCATTGATGCATCTTGGATCTGACATTCACTACCATTTCTTCCCATGGTTGTCTATCTTGGAGTTTTTATTTTGTGATTGGACTGTTCTACTGTACCTTTAAAATATTTTTTGGTCATCATTTTTTATTTTATTTAATACTGTTACTTTGTTATATGCATGGTTTCCGTAATAGTTTTTGCTCTGTTTACAACTTATTATCTGTTGAACAGAAGATACTAATGGTGACTTTTAGTGTTATAAAATGTAATATGGACTCATATTAAAATGAAAATTGTTTAATGGAATAGATTTGCAAGGAAATCAACTTTATACAAAAGCTAAGCCTATTCAAAATGGGTAAATACAATGGTTTATTGTAAACATTAGAAACATAAAAATTAACTTTTACATTTGAGTTTTATGTTCAGAACAGGATATTATAGCTTCAAGTAAGGACATATTTTATGTCTAAGCATATCGTCTTCTGCACTAGTTTTCTTTAGCATCTTAAATGACTTATTTTGAGTTGGGTGAGTCAATGAAAAGGCTCCACAAGCACAGATAAAAAAACCTAAGTCTCTGCTCTGTTTTGCAGTTTTGAATGTAAATGGATGCCTCCTACATTATTAGCAAGAGTAGATTACATCTCTAAAAATTCATTTTCTTAGTTTTATTTTATTTAAACCTCTTAATTGTGGTTGGTATGGGGGATGGGAGGATAAAAGTGTCTTATGGAAAGACACATGACCAGAAATGTCCAGACAGCAGAACATCTGCATCTGTTTTTTTAACAGAATATATTATATGTATTATATATTATATTATATTATATATT
>NW_012102432.1:1591413-1617674 GCF_000951045.1 Mandrillus leucophaeus
CAATAAGTTTTAAGATTTAATTATCAACTATAAAACACATTCTGAGACCAGTAGTATTTTTGGAAAGTAGAATATAATTTCATATGAATAGGTACCTAGATTAACTAGAATATATTTTTTGAAAATTGTTTTGTGGGCTAAGCAATTGAAAATCTGAATTTCTTGAAAATTGCTTTGTGGGCTAAACAAGGGAAAGTTTGAACCTCAGATGATTTGCACCACAAAATTGGACTGACAAAAGCAGTAGCTGAGGATGGAAGCCCCAATAGATGTTTAAATATCCAAAACAAAGCTGGTGCTCAGCAGTAATGATGCCCTTTACAAAAATCCCTCCCAAAATTCTACTTAGGAGAAGACCTTTGAGCTTTCAGATAATCCGTCACTTCATATACACTTGATTAATTTAAAAAATCTTCAATCCAGTGTTATATCCGATTTTAAAAGGGGAGGGATTTAAAAGTTGTAGTTTTGTGGTTGTTGCACAGGGCATCTTTTTACTTCTTGATTACTTTAAAGATAGTTATCCTAATTCATATTTAAATTAAGCCTCAGTAAAACTGAGTATTCTCCCTACAGCTGTCCCTTTCCAAAAGCAGTATGACTTCATTACATTTATCACAGAGTGATAAATAAATTCTGTCATTCACATAGTATCTGGTAGGATTTTTCTCTACTTACAAACTGCAAAAATATAGAGTAAAAATTTGGGGTAAAAGGAAGGCTTTGTCCAAAGTATAAACATGCAATAGCTTCAAAGAATTGCAGATATTGCTTTCCCCCAGAACTATCCTTATTTTCCTGCTGTTCAACTCTGTGATCCAAATCCATTGAAGAGTGGTCTGCTGTTAACAGCCACCCAAGCTCTATTCTTACACCCTTTGGCTCCTCCTCCCCTGCTGGCTCTGAATTAGCATTGGAATCAGACCATCAAGAAACCACTATGATTTGACTTAGGTGACTGATAACCTCATCAAGCAAAGTTAAAGACATTTCCAACAAGTAAGATTTGCTACATAATTCCCCTCTGGGTGTTCCTTTAGTCTATTGATGAAAAAGTGCAACAGAGTTCACATTTTCCAGAGATAATATAGCTATGGATGGCCTGCCTGCATAAAAAACAACAGAGTAGAATGCAGGTAACTGCACAAGCAATTAATTATGCAAACAAATTGATCAGCAACCAGTTATTCCTCATCTGTTTTGTGCTTGACACTGTGCAAGGTGCTGTGGATGAAGAAAACTAAAGACCTTCCAAATACACATTGATTTCTGAGGAACCATCAAAAAACAGAAGTATTAATAAAGAAAATGCCGAAATCAATATTTATAATCAATAAACTGCCACTACTTACCTTTTAGTCATAACCAGAAATAACTAATCTACGACTGTCCTTTCCACAGACTTAATTATGTGAACATCTGATTCACTTAATCTTTAAAAAGTTCCCTAAAGTAGTAGTTCTGAATTTCCAGAAAATTGTGGATATAGGTATAGAGATAGGTATAAGGGTAAACATATTAAATAGAGATTTATTATTTGGGTAGTCTAAAAGTGTCATTTTGAAAGGCTTAAAAAAAACCTGTTAGCCTTCTTTCAAAAAAAGATCTAACTATACTTCTTAATCAGGATGTTGCACCTAATTTATTTGTATCTGTCAGGCTCCTAAAAAGAAAAGGTTGGTACACTGAAGTCAGGATATTTTGAGGAGACCTTTGTTTGCAAAGAGAATAATCATAAAGATAATGAAAAGACCTATGGGAACTACAAAGAATGGTGCAGGAACCTAGCAGCAGCAGGAGCAGTGAGGATGTCACCCCTCCTAAAGCTGAAGGGACTAAGGGAGTGAGAGTTTAGCCAGAAAGAACCATGTAGAGCAATGGCATGAAGTCAAGGGACCCCCAGCAGCCTGAAGTCGGTTCATAAAGAGTAAGCCAGGAGAATAAAATCCCTGGCTTCATCTTCCTCTTTCTTTTCCATCCATTACTGGGTCTTCTTATTTGCCAAAACCAACTGGAACCCAGAAAGCATGGGTGTCCTTTAGTAGAGTCCATGCAAATGTAGTCTGAGCATTAAGGGGAAAAAGAAGGGTGAAAGTCAAGTGGAAGACATCTGGCATTTCAGTGAAAGAAATTTTGCATCACAACAATTACTTTATTAAAATATCAAGAGATCCAACCACTTATATATAACTAAAACAACAAGAGATCCAACCACTTATATATAAGAACAAGAAAAGCTCTTAAGAGATAGAAAGGTATGCTTAGCAACATTTGGAATATTGATAGGAAAACTCCACAGGTGGATGTTGTGCAACAAAAGCACACACAATGGACCTTCTGAAGCAGAGTTTATTTGAGGGACAGTTGTGCAGGTTCCTATTGCCCCCTGTATTCTGAGACAGGGAATCCACAGTGCCTTCAGACGTGGGGAATATGGGGAGGGGATCCAGGCCTTTGATTAAGCTGCACAATCAGGGAACCAACAGCTCTGTTCCCAGCATGATCAGAGGGCAGGATCAAAGCTTGACTCTTGCAGCTCCTATGATATAGTGGGTTTTGGCCAATTCTCCACATTGGTATTCAACTAGGATTAACTGCCTTGGACACTCAGCTTTAGTCAATTTTCTTGGAGCCTTATATGTTGCCAACTCCTCCTCTGGGAGGCCAGCCTGCAGAAAATCACTCCTGGACAAGTTACTCTTCACCTCTTTAAGTTATGTTTTTGTGTGTTAACTTCCTAGCTGATGGTATATTATTTTTATTCTCAGCACATTAAATTTGTAAAGTCATATCTAACTTGTAGAATCATGTTACTATACTAGAGGTCAAAAAAATCCAACTGTGCATTTAAATCACTGTACTGACTCTAATTGAATAAATGTGGTTACATTATTTTATTGTTCTGGTGCTAAGTTATCTTAAAGAAAGGCCAAAAATGATGATATCAAAGGATTCTTTTAGCACTAACATTCGTTGGTCATTTCCATTTATTTCTAGAACCAAAAATGCTCCAAAATTAGGATCTGAACAAAAACCAACAAAAACTCGAAGATGACCCTTTTGTGCTTAATAATGTATAAATTTCAGATAGCTCCAAGAAATTTTTTATTTTAGTCAATCTTGTTGTTATAGAAAATGCACGCCTCTTTTTGTATTTGCTAACAAGTCTTTCTGTTTACAATATGTTAGCATATAAACTAATTGAGAAAAATGGTGATATGTAAAAAGGGGAGGAATCTGCCTACATAAAGCTCATCATTGTTTCATTTGTACCTAACACGACTTTGGACAAAGTGAACTACTTACTTTGTCTGCAGGAAAAGGAGCCAAGGGAAAAGCGCCTGAAAAAAAGAGATTAACATTTTAAAAAATAAATTATTAAGGTGTAAATTCAGTGGGTTATATTTGCCTCACCAGATAGAGCAAAAAGGTGTGCATTAAGTTATTTGCTTTGTTTGCTTCGTGCATTATATTGTTTAGCATTGTATCAAGAGACCAAGAAAGGGGGAATAAATTATAATAATGAGGCTGTCCTTTGAGAACCTTGCAGTCAGAGGTCAGCACCAACATTATCCAATGTCAAATAAAATCAGAAGCCTAAAAGACAATATTAAAGACAAACTATAGGTGTGAGAATATGTTATAATAATAAATATAGAAAATGATATTATGTCTTTGTTATGGACTGTGCCCATTAGTATCCTATGGGTATATGTTTTGCTGAGAAATACAAAATTCCGACTGAGGTTTCGATGGCAGTTCTGCTATGTCATGCTACATGGTGACATGTTGGAACCTCAAGCTTACCAGTGACAAACTGGTTTCTATTTCAATAATGGGTTTCAAGTGGTAATCTCAGAATAGATGGGTGTAGGAGCATTGCTTTTGTCATCATTATTTTCTCAACTTCCAAACTTTAAATAACATGTATTATCTTTATTTTTTAAAAAAGCATTTTTCCCAGGAGTGCAGTGTGATTGCATGGTCTGATTTGTTTCATCCATATATCTCTTGGCAGTGTGCAGCATCCCAGCATCCTCAGAACATGTTACCTTGTGACTCACCACTCTGGGCAGTCAATAAGGGCCTCTTTTATGGCTACTATTCATTTCTAGATGAGATTAAAATACAGGAAAATTTCTGAAATTAATCTTAGTCAAATGCATCATAGTCTTAGAGAAAAGACTTTCAATAAACATGTAAGATTTGTAGCACAGAAAAAAGCTATATCTAAATTTTTCATTTATTCAATCTCACACACATTCTCTTGAAAATAATTATGTGATTTCCATATTGAAGAATAGGTTACTCAGCTAACTAACCCCTTCCTAATCTTGCCTCTCACTTTATCAATGAGGTATTTAACTTGCTAAGCAGCATTTGAATGCCCAGGAAACATTTCTCTGCGTTCAGGAATTTTGAGTCTGTCTAGAGTCAGGCTCTGGAAGAATACAGATGTTTTCCTGACTGCTGCTTGTCCTCCCAACCACTTATCAAAAACCTACAAACAGCAAATGTGCTACAAAGAATTGATGGATTACTGAGCGCATTTTTGTTATTGTGATAAGGTATTTCATAGCTAACTTTTTAGCTGCAATTCCCATGGAAGAGTCAGCCTACATTAAACAGAGTTCAGCTTTCCTGACAGCTATCAAAAAATCCTTCTGTTCCTTAGGTCCAGCAAGATACACAGCAATACAGTGTGTCTTTATTTATGAACAAAAATCAAAGCACTTACTAAGATTTTCACATATTTTTCAAAGCTTTCTGTTGGCACAATTACATAACTGTATTTGGGAGCTTCTTTTATCATTTAGAAGAGTGTTTATCAAATTTTGGTGGTGTAAGGATCATCTGAGCATCTTGTTAAAGTGTAGATTCTGATTCAATGGGTCTGGAGTGAATCCATGAACCCAAGAGCCAAGATGCATTTCTAGTAAGATCTAAGGTAGTACTGGTGCTGCTGGTGTCAGGACCAACTTTTAGAAGCAAGGGTCCAAAAAAAAAAAAAAAATGACACTTTTCTCTTTCTCAGGCACAGTCTCTGACTTTTACTACCATAATGCTGAGGGTTAGAAGTTATTGGGGTTAAACAATGTGAGCACAAAAACATGACTGAATAGTACTGGCCCTAGTTTTCAGCTTTGATTTAAGAAACTGGAAACAGACACCTCACACCAGTGCTTCTTCAGGTCCTAGACCAGATTTGATGAGTAGAGGACATAATTTGAATAGATGGAGAATGTAGACCCACCTCTGGGGTGCTCAGAGGAGTCCCACGGATTCCTTTAGTGATACAAGGGTTAAGCCACATGTTTTTGCCAGGCTGGGTGTGTGCAGAGGAAAAACAGCAATGATTTCTGTGAATATCTCTATTAATATGGCTCAGGGCAGAGGAAAGAAGGGCTAGAAACATTTCCTGAAGCACCTAATTCACAATGATAAATTCAGTCTTCAATCTGAAAGTTCACAAACATTTATAAGGTACTGTATTAGTTCATTCTCACACTGTTATAGAGATACTACACAAAACTGGGCAATTTATAAGAAAACAGGTTTAATTGATTCACAGTTCCTCATGCCTGGGGAGGCCTCAGGAAACTTACAATCATGGCAGAAGGGGAAGACACACATCATACATGGCGGCAGGTGAGGGAGAGGGCAAAGCAAAGGGGGAAGAGCCCCTTATAAAACCATCAGATCTCATGAGAACTCACTATCACGAGAACAGCATGGGGGAAACAGCCCCCATGATCCAATCACAGCCCACTAGGTCTCTCCCTTGACATGTGGGGATTACAATTCAAGATGAGATTTGGGTGGTGATACAAAGCCAAATCATATCAGGTACCTACTTGCCAGGTCACTGAAGTACGCCGTGGAGAAGATACCAATTAGTACAACCTTGGGATTCCACCTTTAAGAAACTTGTAAACGACTGGGAAAAATACCATTTTCACATACAAAATGGTTACTAATAATGTGATGCGGTGCTAAATGTCAAATTAGAGATAAGGGCTAAATTTATGACTACAAAGTTTGAATGGACATTTGGTAAAGCTTAGAAATCCTACTATAATTTCCTAGTACATTCGTGTTCCCATTCTCCAAGATGATTATTGACCCATTTTTCTCTCCTCAGTGTCCAAAAACTCTTTTCCTCATCAGCTGTGGCCCCCCTCAGTCTTTATGAATAAAAAGGAAGTAATGGCGGGGTGCAGTGGCTCACGCCTGTAATCCCTGCACTTTGGGAGGCCGAGGGGGGCAGATCACGAGGTCAGGATATCGAGACCATCCTGGCTAACACAGTGAAACCCCGTCTCTGCTAAAAAAAAAAATACAAAAAATTAGCCTGGCGTGGTGGCGGATGCCTGTAGTCCCAGCTACTTGGGAGGCTGAGGCAGGAGAATGGCGTGAACCCAGGGGGCGGAGGTTGCAGTGAGCCGAGATCGTGCCGCTGCACTCCAGCCTGGGCGGCAGAGCCAGACTCCGTTTCAAAAAAAAAAACAAAAAGGAAATAATCAGAAAAAAACCACTTCACTTCTCATCACTAAACTAACTCAAATTTACACTCCCCACACCCCACATTCTCCCTGCTTTCCTCTTTTTGCATGTTCCTGCTCCTGCTGATGACCAACTTGTCTATTTTTTATCACTTCTAGTTCACTCAAGAATCTTGATTTTATAATTTCCCCTCTCTTTTGCAAGGTCAATTTCTTTTTCACAACAACAACCTCGACTTGCAATTATGCTTTAATATTGTCTGTATGTAATACAAATAAGACACCAAAAACTCCATGTAAACTATATCTTCTGGGCACTGCCTCACTTTTCAGCTCTTTTCTGTACAATTCTTCCAAGCAAGTTATTCCTTTTTCATTTTGTCCTCATGTCTCTGGTGAGAGGGATTCCTTCCAAACCCTGTCAGTTTCATTTCTTTTCTGTCTATCAACATGGGTTTCATTTTGTCAAATCTGGTGGTCTATTTTCTAACCTTTTCTCATTGGAACTTCTAGTAGCATTTGACACGGTTGGCCATCTCTCTTCTGGAATTACTTTCTTCTCTTGGCCTCCATATCAACACTCTCTTGGTTTTCCTTATATCTCACTGGATGCTTCTTCCCAAAGAATCTCCAAATTTTGGAGTTCCCAGGGCTCAAACATTGGTCCCCTTCTATTCTCTGTCTGCTTTCCTGTGTCTGTCTGCCTCAGCCTACAGGGATCTCACTCAATTCCCTGAATTTAAATCAAAGGGCACAGTGTGAGGTTTTGAGTATTTTTTTCTAATTCTGAGATGTGAGAAGAGTGCTGAAATAGCACACTTGCAGAGAAAGTTACAAATTTCTTCAGGGCTATTTTCTAGGAAAACCCAGGAGTAAAAGAGTCTGAATTAGTTTAGAACACTACAGTAAGAAAACAAAGAATGAGGCCAAAATTTTCTTTGGGAGGAGCATAGAGATTGTGGAGCCCCCAGTCTCTTTTGTGCACATTTGGTATTGCGAGACCTATCTACCCCTGCATTTACAGAATACTGGTGGCTGAGGTACACAAAAGCTATGTTGGGGTTTAGGGAAGGAAGCTATAAGGTTGTGAGGTCAGCTTTAGATTAATGGCATTAGGAATGGGCTGGCTTTTGTTGTAAGTATTAAATAGGAGTAGTGTTGAAAAAAAGAAACAGCATAAAAACACCAATAGGTGATGCCATTTTTGGCATTTGGGGTAAAGGAGACGAAGATACCCTCTAGTTCTGCACCCGTGCAATAGTTATTCTCATTAAATCTACTCCTCCAAGGGCATGTAGATCTTCCAATCACAAGTTGCCAAGATAATACAGAAGATTTTGAAGGGTGGGTGTAAGTCAAGTGTTGATGACACATACCATATCCTTTCTCTAGCTTTGTTTGCGTCCCTGTGACTCATTTCAAAGTATTGCTCTGCAACACTAGTCCCTGTACATTCTACATATGTAGAATGTATTTCTCAGATTAGGAAACCCTGCCATGAGGTAGAGGATTGATGAGAAAAGTGGGGAAAGTGTTTTTTCAAAATGACAATTGTGAGAAAAGTAGTGAAGATGGGTTTTTATCCAAAATCAGTCCTCCTCCTACCATCACTGCTTAATTTTGTGTTTCCCTGAGGAGCTTGCAAACCTTTTTAGCATGAGTCAATCATTCACTTTTTTTGCAAGGTCTTGAAACAGGAGTCAAACATTCTAGGAACACTCACAGTTGGAGGAAGTCACATTTTCAAGATTTTACATATTTCCACAAGGCAGAACATGTTATTGACATACTGTGAGCTGTTCCACAGCTTTAGAATATTAATCAAGGCCCCCAGAGTTAGAGTTAGTGAAGCAACTGGCGAGTCCTTCAGGAATGAATGACGAACTGCCATAAGTACATTCCTCTACCTTCCCAGAATGGTGTTTATAATGTGTTACAGGCAGAGGGGTCAGCAAAAAATGGGTTGCATATCTCACCTCATGGAACCTGACCTTACATGTTCCTGTGTGTTCTTATTCCTCATCTCCCCTTGTTGGCCTCACTCTCATGTTGGAACAGAAGGACCCCACTCCTAGGTCCCAGACACTGGAGGCATCCAGTCAAGCCCTGGGAGGCTTCCTTCTGCTGCACTATTTGAACTATCACTGTGCATCTTGAGTCTCTAAAATGAATTAATGCCAAATGCCCAGGAATTCTAATACCTCACTGAGTCAAATGAAGTAAGCCTGGAAGTCCATTTAGGCTAGTCTAATAGTAGCAACAAAGGACTAAGATTTCTAGTGATGGAACACTAAATACAGATAAGGAGAACATTTCCTGGGAGCATTATTGTTTGGTTTCATTATTTTTTCTGTGCAAGACATTTCAGGCTGAAAGAGCTTCCAATTTCTCAACAGTAAACTGATTAGTGTCTTCTTACTGCAGTTTACTTGTGGGGCCAGAAAAGAGCAAAACCACCTGGTCCAGCAAAGTTTGCAGAGATAGGAGACTCATTTATTTGCATGTGCATCCTACTGCCCAGGTGCTGTGTTTCCTCCATGGCTTGCTTGATCCGTGCTTTAAGGCATGTCACTAGGAACTCTGAGCAGCCTCAGGGATGTTCTTCAAAGATGTCAGGCAATGGAAAGGATGAAAAGTCTTTGGGTGAGATACTGAACTTTATCCATTAGGAGCAAATGTTTGTTTCATACCTAGTCATGTCTGCTGTTAGATTTTGTTATTTAAAAATTGTTTTGTCAACAGAGTCATAAACTTGAAACCATACCTTCCCAAAAAATAATGGATTCCCACTTTTCAGAGAAACCTGATAGCAGTTGTTATATATATGTGAAATGGAAAAAAAAAATTTCATGTAAAATAGGAAAGTTCATTTACTGCAAAGAAGCAAAAATTTAACTTTCAAGCAATTATAAGTGAGAGTATAGAGTTAATCATAATAAAATAATAAATAATAAAATAGCTCTTATGTATTTTCAAATATCAATTTAACATCACTAATTACTATCATTATACAGTATGAACATAAGATTAATTGGGGTTTCTGAGTTATCTAATGAGGCCCTTTGTAGAAAAATTTATAGCAGTGATATGATTTTTTTTCTTTACAGTATCAGTATAAAATTAAATCTGTTCTCTATGTATGAGGAAATTCCTTACTAGAGAAAGAAGTTTCATCAGTGAAAGTATGCCCACTAAAATGCTCCCCTGGAGGTACTTACAATACACAAACAGAAGATTATTCTCTATGAGACCTTTTCTTTTTTTTGTCTTGGCATTGCCATGGGCATGAATATTCAACCTCAACATTGTTCAGAGATCTGTATTTTAAAATATGGTCTTTACTATTGTAAATTTCATCTTTTGAAGGTACAAGGAGAAATGTTATTGTCCATTTTATACCATTGTGAATAAAGTGTACTAGGAAAATTCTGGCAAGAGCTATTGATATGCACGTGTGCTTAAGGGTATACATATATGTAAGTGTGTATGTGTGTGCATGTGTGTGTGTAAGTCTTCACAGGCTACCTTATTTCTATAATTTTTGGAAACTCAAAAAAATGAGTATTTCTCTTCATTTATTCATTCATCATGAGACACTGATATAGAATATTTTGTGGATTGCTGCATCACAGACTGAAATGAATACAGTACATAAGTTATTAACAGTTGGGATCTTGGCCTTCTCAAAGCACAATTCTCAACCTCAATCTATTTTTGAAACTGTAAGAAGGAATAAAATCAGTTGTATGTTTTCTCATTGCCACCTAGAATCATCTTCAGCCACCACCACTTTGATTTGAGCTTCTTATCACACGGCTTCATTCTGAACTTGGTGCAGACCGAACTTGTGTATGCAGATGGCTTGGACAGTGGTCTATTCTCTGTAGACAGGGCAAACTCACCACTCAGATATTTTCTCATGAATTTTTCTAAATTATAGTAAGGCTTCTGCTAAAATTCTGTCACTGATTAGTATCATTAAGAGACAACAATATGGGAATAAAATAAAATGTTCTGTCTTAGTCCATTTAGGCTGCTATAACAAAATACTATAGGCTGGTGGTTTATAAACAATGAAATTTATTTCTCACATATCTGGAAGCTGGAAAGTCCAAGATGGAGGTTCAGGCAGATTTGGTGTCTTGAGAGGGCTGCTTCCTGGTTCATAAACAGCACCGTCTCACTGTGTCTTCACCTGACAGAAGGGGCGAGGGAACTCTTTCACAGTCTCTTTTATAAGGACACTAATCCTAATCACCTTCCAAAGGTCTCACCTCTTAGTACAGCCACCTTGGGGTTAGGCTTTTAACATACTAATTTGGGGGTGGAAAAAATCTCCTGACCACAGCATTTTCCTAAGCAGTTCCCAAAAATAAATCCATTCAGGCATGCTGTGCAGAAGGAAGTTCCCGAGGTCACCAGCTGGTGGAAGGGAAGACTCTTCTTTAAGAACCACAGGATTTGACTTGGCAATTGTTACCTCAAACTTTCACAAATCAAGCCTTTTATCATCAGAATCTCTTCATATGCATATATGTTTCATACTACAATTCATGGGAAGCTCAGACTAAAATAATGATTGAGAGAAGTCACAACTAGACACTATCTCATGTAGCAGTGCATATATTTAGAGCACTGAAAATATTTTTCAGGTGTTTCCTCTGTTTGCTTGGTTTATTTGATCTTTGATTTATTTTTTATTCTTAGGATACAATCCACACCCTCTCACAGTCCCTCTAGTGCCTAAGGTCTCTGCAGAGGTGCTCTGTTTGTTTCCTCCCTCATGCCCACTTTCTCATAGTTGACCCATGCCCCTGGTTCCCCAGGTAAACTAGAATCCCCAGGTTCTCTCTTGTCTGGTCTGAATGTTGAGCTTTTATCTTTTCCTTCCCTGAGCTGAGCCTCCTATGTAAAACAGTGTCCTAAGTTTTTTTTTCTGTCTTCCTTTTTCTCTTCCTTCTTTTTACTTTCCCTCCTTCTCTTCCTCCTTTCTCTTCTCTTTCCATGTTCATCATGCTGTTCCAAGGCCAGTTATAGAGTCCATTCTTGTTTGGTTTATCCCATACAAGTAACTCCACTCACTCACCCTCCTCTATTTCCCTTCTTTGTTTAAAGGCAATTTGGAGACTTTTCACCTCAAGTCCATGCAGGCATGACCTTGCTCCTTTCCATCTCTGTCTCTCCTCTCCTAGCTGCCCCTGCAGAGCCCCATCAGGGCTCACCTCTTCCCATCTCTGAGAAGTGCAGCTACTACTCTTTGTGGACAAAACTTTCTGAGAAGAACAGTTGTCTTTGTAATTATGTTACCAAAATGCCAGGGGTTTGGTCTAGGTCCTGTTGCTTGCTGCACAGAAAGCCAATCACTGAGACAAACAAGTATTTCCAGGGAAGAAGGCTTTAACTGGTTGCTGCAGCTGTGGAGAAGGGAGGTCAGTCTCAAATCCATCTCACTAATGTACTAAAATTAAGAGTTTGTATAGCTGGAAAGAAATGTAACCATGTGTGGGAAAACAGGAATTAGGGAGGGATATAGAAGAGGAGCTGGTAACCCAGAAGCAGGTGGTCGCTTAGGCACTCATGATGGGGAAGGTGTCCAGCATCTCATTGTCGAGATGAAGTGATCTGGTAAGTTTCAATTCCTTGATCTATCTGGGAGCTATGATTATTGGTTTCTTGAGGAAAAAAACGTCAGATAAGACATCTGTAAGTTTCTCAAGTTTTGAGACTGGGAGGGCCAATTTCTATGTTTATTCAACAGAAACCTTAAATATATGTTCTATGAGACATTGGGCTGGTTTCAATTACATTTCTTATTCCTTGGTTTCAGTTAAATTGAGCATACATGCCTACATCCACCCTATTTTTGTTTGTTTGTTTTTTGGAGAGAGGAAGGAGAGTACCAAATCTACAAGTTAATACTGAGTCCTCCCCACCCCTATTGTCTGCCTTAGCTGTACTCTCTTAGATGCAAAGGAACAGAGAAGAGGGGAGGTTCCCAGAAATGACAGGCACCTCTTGTAGGGATGCCTGCCTTCTTCATATTCTTTCCCCCTCCAAAAGCTAAGCAAAGGCCTCATGGGGTTTCTAACAGGTGGGGTTCTGCCAGTGTGGCACACACATTGACCTTCAATCAGGTGGCTGAAGTTGGAGGGGTCCATAACAGATAGC
Source organism: Mandrillus leucophaeus (assembly GCF_000951045.1). Classification (NCBI taxonomy): domain Eukaryota; kingdom Metazoa; phylum Chordata; class Mammalia; order Primates; family Cercopithecidae; genus Mandrillus; species Mandrillus leucophaeus. The sequence goes on from NW_012102432.1 coordinate 1,604,085, forward strand.
GTGGCATCTGTGCTCAAAGATGAGCTGGACTTTTGGCAGCTTTGTTCCCAAAAAGCCATGGGCAAGCCTTTTCATAGACTGCCCTCCAGCCCACTATCTCTCTCTCTTATCTGTGGTGCCCCTCTCTCCTGCAGCCACTGATGCCTATGCTGTGGGGGCTGTCATACAGATGTGAAATAGCATATGCAGGGATCTGGCATGGTGAACACTATTATTGTTACTATTGTATTTTACTGCCCAATGGCTTTTGTTTTCATTGTAAGAAATATGTGACTTGACAAGTAAGTCAGAACCATGGATGTTTATATGACTCCCCCATCCAAGAACAGAAGATTACTGAGATAGTAAGTATTCAGGACCCTACGATGGTGAGAGACAGGGTTATCAATAACAATGCAAAAGAAATAGTCATATGGAAAATAAGGTGAGGGTGAATCTTCAAAACTGGTTTTACTTTCCCATTTTCAAAATGTTCTAAAATGATAATGTTCATAACAGTCCTGTGAGGTGCGAATTAATTTTTCCTCATTTTACAGATGTAGAAACTGAGGCTTAAAAGAGATTCAGTAACTCTCAATCATGCAGCTATTAGGTGGTAGCATAAGGATTTGTAATTAAGAATATCAGGCTCCCGAGGTCCTGCTCTAATCCCATATTTCACAGCCTGTACACACCCAAAACAAGGAACCATTGATCCACCCTGCTCTGCCTCTGCAGCCAAGTGCCACTCTTCCTCCATTCCCAGGGCAAGCTTTGCAGGATAAGATAGAGATAGGGCATTTCCCCTAGGCAGAAAACAACATTTTAGGAGCATATTTTTATTAAATTTACTAAAAATCAGTATGTGAATGTACTCTTTCTGTGAGAAGCATGATCCTTCAGGAACACTTAAACTTCATTCTTTATTAAAGACATTTTTACACACCTGTCATCCTAGCACTTTGGGAGGCCAAGAAGGGTGACTCACCTGAGGTCAGGAGTTTGAGACCAGCCTGGCCAACATGGTGAAACCCCGTCTCTACTAAAAATACAAAAATTAGCCAGGCACAGTGGCACATGGCTGTAATCCCAGCTGCTCGGGAGACTGAGGAAGGAGAATCGCTTGAACCTGGAATGTAGAGAGCCGAGATGGTGCCATTGCACTCCAGCCTAAGTGACAGAGCAAGATTCTGTCTCAAAGAAAAAAAGAAGACATTTGTAAATCAACTGTCTTAGATGATTACTATTTAAATATCTTTTCTACTTCATATCCAGAGAAACTTTGTTTTCTGCTCAGATTTGAAGGAAGAAAACCATACAATGTTTATGATAATATCTATAAAAGGTATCTTGATACTTTCATTTTGTACTCTAGTCCAGCATTTCTCAGTTACATTCCCTAAAGGTTTAAGAAGCACTTCAACTTTTTAAGACACAAAAGTTTAATACTAGCAGGTTGTATTAAAAATATACAAATGCTATGTCAGAAATATGGAGAGAGACGTGATAACCTACTAAATCAATATAAGTGGTTGCTCTTACTTATGGGATCACTTTCCTGTAAGAAAGAGGGTCATTTCTGAGAAATGGAGATACCACCGAGAGGCCACCTCATGAAGGGAAGCATCAGGGTCCACTTGGGTGTGACCCACTTGCAGTGTTTCCAAATTTACCACAAGGGGCACTGTGCATGTCATTTCAGTGTTCACTGGGCTATGGACATACAGTTATAATTTTAATGTGCCTAATCTGCATCAGACATTGTGATAGGCTTGATGATTAAAGCATCGATAAGACACTGTACTCACCCTTAAGTGACTTAAAACGTAGTCAAAGAGACTTTCAAGCAAGGCATGAGCTAATGCACAGATATTAAGATGGCAGTAGGGTGGCTGGGAGCTCCGAAGAGAAGATAAATTTTTAGCAGAAACATTTTCAGAAGAGGTGGCACTCAAATTGAGTTTTGAAGACAAGAATTTCGTAGCTATTAGGGGGAGCAGGATTGTTTTGGAGATGTGAAAGAACAGAAGTCTCTGGAAGCTGACATAAGTTTGGAACAGATGGAGTGACAAATACATGTGGGAGAAGGTCAAGATGAGAAGTGAAAATTTAGCAAGGGCAAATTCATGAGAGACTCTGAGTATCTTGCTAAATATTTTGGCTTCTCTTTCAAAAGCTGTGAGAAGCCACTGAAGAGTGACAAATACAGAAATGGAATGACCATATTTTCATCTTAGGAAAATTATTCTGACATCAGGACATTGTGGATATGGAGAGTAGGGAGGGTATGGAAAGATTTTTATGTGTCTGGATTAGGTGATGGGTGAAGGACAGCATCCCTCACCAAGGTGAGAAATATCAGAGATGGGGCAGGGTGGAGAGGGGATTGCAAGGTTAAACTCTGACATGTTAAGACATTACACAGGCGACATCAGGGAAGAGTAGGCACACTGGAAACACTGGTGTGGAGGCCAGGAAAAATGTCCCTCTGGAGATGGGGGTTTTGGAAAGAGTTGATGGGAGTATGGTCAAAAGTTTCTAATGCTACAGAAAGTTCTAGTAAGAAGGAGCCTGACAGTGGAGAGATGTTGGCTTGAATTCACATGAACAGGTCATTAGTGGCCACTGAGAGAGTAGCTCTTTTGGAATGGCAAGGGCCCCTTTCTTTGGGACCCTTGGGTAGTAAATGGGAGGCTTGGAAATGGAAACAGTAAAAACAGATTTCTCTTTCCAGAAACTTGGCTGACAGAAGAGAGATACAGAATAAGGGCTAGAGGAAAGCTGCTTTTCTCTTAATATTAAAGAGGAAGATTGAGGCTTGTTTATATGGTGAAAAGAAAGATCTAGCAGCTGGGGGAGAAAAACACATGAAGAAAGATGTGATTTCTAGAAGGAGTTGAAGGTTTTGGGTGGAGGCAGATTTCTCTGAGTCAGACAGAGGGAGTGCTTTCAGAAAGAGAAGGTAAGCTGAGAAAATTCACATCTGATAGCATTTAATTCCACTTTTGAAATAACAAGCAATGTCTGTAGAACTTGGGGGTGATGAGAGTCCAGTGAGTGATTTGGGGAAAGCAATCAAGATGGAATCACTGGAGTGGAGGGTTTGTGGTGTTCTGGATACACACCCCATCACAGTTTTAATCAAGCACATTTTGACAATTTGCTGAATACACTTGGAAAATTTAGAAACACTTTTTTTAAGGGTCAGATCACCTGTCAACCTTAAAGAACCAAAGCTTCCTGATTATATGATTATGAAGTGCCACTTTTAATGAAGACTCTCAGTTCTCCAATACTAATTAGGTTAAATCCCATTATAATTGTCTGCTGTGTGGCTTATACCTCATTTTATTGCAGAGCATTATTTGTGTTCAGTTGGAAGAAAGGGCTCCATCCTACATATGTTTTTATAGTTCAGGCTCTACCTCTTGCTCAAACAATTTTCTAATGTATAGTACTCCCCCTTTATCTGCAGGGGATGCATTCCACGACCTCCAGTGGATGCCAGAAACAGAGAATAGTACTGAACTCTATATTTACTCGGTTTTTCCTATACATAAATACCTATGAAAAATTTTGATTTATAAATTAGGTACAGTAAGAGATTAACATTATACTACTAATAGAACGATTATAATATGTTATAATAAAAGTCATGTGAATGTGGTCTCTCTCTCTCTCTCCATATCTTACTGTATTTGTTGTACTCAGCTATTTTCAGACAGCATTTGACCACAGGTAACTGGAACCATGGAAAGTAAAACCACAGATAAGTGGAGACTACAGTAATTGCATTAGAATTATTAGTATGTATCTTTTAAAAAATCCACAATGAATCAAATCTTTGAATACAGATCCACATATAAGGTTTATAAATTCATATGCCTAATGAAAAGAAACAAATTTAAAATACTATAATTGGTATTTTCCAGTCTAAAAAAGTATATGTTACCCCAAAATTCCTGGGTTCATCATAGTTCAACAATTTTAATTTTTTAGAGTGAAGATTTTATATTAACTGTTTGCTCTCTTTCAATTCCTCCAGAATCAACAGAAAACATGTATTTGTCTACTTACTCTATGTATATCTTTGCATGATAATAATGCCTAAAATTTATGGAGTGCCTACCATGTGCCAATATTGTTCTTGGTGATTTTACTAGCATCATCTCATTTAATCTTCCCCAAGATCTTATGAAGTATGTGCTGTTATGGATGTATTATAAAACCACGAAGGCAAGAACACTGTTCATTGTGTTCACTGCTGTATCACTGTTGCCTACAACAGTGCCTGGCATAGTAGACACGTAAAATATATGTATTCAATAAATAAAACTCCACTTGATAGATGAAGAAACTGAGCCATAGAGCGGCTAATTAACTTACCTTACTCACTAGGGTTAGATAAGAAAATATTAAAAAATCATGCAAAAATAGGGTACTGGTGAGGATGAAATACATTATACAAGTGAGGTGTTAAACAGAACCTGGCACAGAGTCACCCTGTCCAGGTGATTTGCCAGCATTACTAGAATTATCTGATTACTTCCCATCAGGGACAGGCAAGACCTAATTCATTTCACTACTGCCAACCACTGGGGCTATGTCTTACATTAATTAGGTAGCACACAAAAATGCTAGGAGGGAGAAAATGTTTACAAATAGATATTTGAGAGCTTAGTGAATTATTTGCTTTAATGAAAGTAAAATGAATTTCAGCTACATAGTCAATATTCATTCAACAAATATGTATCAAGGATGACTACATTATAGCCACTATGCTAAGTGTTGAGAATAAAATCTTGAAGAAATTTAAAAAAAAAGACAGTCTTTGCCCTCATAGAGGTTGCTATCCTGGGAGAGACACAGATACCAATATACGGGTGTAAAAATATCATCTTGAATAGGATGCTGTCTAAAACCATTACTTATGCATGAGAAATCTATAAGAATTTCTTGATAAACTGGAACACAAATGAAACTGATAACAGTGATTAAAAGCATGAGCTATGCCAAGACGTTAAGAACATAGCATATGTATAGATTAGAGAGAAATAATACTGAGAGAAAAGGATAACTGCTTATTAATATTTGGAAGACAGTAACAAAACAGGCTAGAAGAATTACTTAAAATGATTTAGCATTGTATACTAAGAAGTAACATTATACAGTCAAGAAATGAAACATTTAGATTGGAAATGAAAAAACTTAATGATAAAACTCATTAGATAATGGGATCATTCGTCAAGAAACTTCCTATTTTCAAATACAGGTGATGACAAAATGTGCAAAACTCGTAGTGCAAAATTTGCTATGCAAACCACGGATAAACCCAGCGGGAAAACATTAGAACATCAATAATGCATTTTGTTGTGCAGCAACATATACAAGCACTTAATTCAGTGTAGAGATAATGACATTTTAGTATGTGACTGACATAAGCTTGGATGTGGGCCTGCTTTCCTCTCCAGGCCCATGCCTTACGCGATGTTTCCCAAAGTTGATGTGCAAGATGGCTTTACAGGCTTCATCAAGCCCTTTGACCTTTGTGGGTTTCAGTTTCCCCCTCTGTGAAGCAGTGTAATACTCCAAGTCACCATGGATGGAATGTAACCAGCATTTATAGATCTCCCATAGTGCTTCCGACAGCAAGATGCCTTGACAGATGTGGGTGGCTGTGATGGTAATGGATTCCATTTACTGAGTGCCTGGAAGGAGGTGTGTTGGATGAAGGCTCTTCTTTAATCTTGATCACAGTCTTTGCAGTGGGTGCTACTGTTTTTAAGGATGAGGAAACTATGTCCCAGTTGGATTCGGAAACTTGTCTAAGGGCACATGGCCAGTAAGGTGTAGAAGCAGTCTACTTCTGTCTCTAGTACCCTGCTGCCTCCTACCACATTGGTCTTTCCTTCAAATCACCATGAAACTAGCAACCTAAGGATGACAAAAAGTATATATATATCATCCTCTATTTTACCAGGAAATGATGATTTTTGCAAGAGAAAGGAGGTTTTTAAGCTTGAAAAGGTTGTGAAAGGTAAGTTGTATTTACCGAAATCACCATCATCCTCTCAGTCATCTTGATGAACAGTTCTATCAGGTCTTGCATCAGCCACGTTTCAAAGCATGTGAAACTCACAGAATTCTACAACCTTTGTCTCTGGACCCTTTGCCATCCCAGGTCCAGACTAGCTCATGCTCCAAGAAGACTTATTCTTTACTCTTATCACAGCAGAAGGAAAGCTCTCCCATCACCCACCATCCCTGGTCCCAGCCAGGTCTATGAGGAAAGCAGCCTGATTGTGAAGTAATTTATAACAGGCTGTAAATAAACAAGCTCTCAGTCCCTCCCAGGACATAAGCATTTGAATGATTGAATCGGTGTAGTAAATAATAGGTAGCATTTGCACAAGGCACTATTTGTTAAAAAGACATTTAAATATATTTAATTCTGTGGGTGTTGTTATCTGTATTTCTCAAATAGAAAAATTAAATTTTAGACAGAGTAATTGGCACAATTAAGTGCCAGAGCCACAATCTGAACACCCAACTTCTCATTCACAATTGTGTATTTTGTCCATTATATTTCCCAGTTGCCCTGAGGCATTGGGGGAAAGAGGCATAAGGCTTTTCTTGAGGAAGATAGCTTTCTTTCCTAGCTCTGGCTACCAGCACACACTCTTCCTTTGAGCTGTAGCATGTACAAATCATGCAATCAGCAATTCAGAAAATGCCTTTAAAAACTTGCTAAATTCCTCTGTATTTCACTGACATGTTGAACAGATTTAATTATTAAATTTGGCAACATGAAGGCAACAGTGGTTGACTTACTGTCTGAAATTAGCACTTAGGCCCTATGGGAAGGTGCATTCAGCAAAAGTGATTTATTATTTTGCTGTTACGTTTAAGGTGTGCTGGGTACTATTTTCCACACTTTACATATACTATCTCGTTTAATACTTATGACCACCCTAAGATAGAAAGTGCTATTATTATGTTCTTTTTATAGATGAAAACACTGGCATAGCTAAGTAACTTGCTTGAGAGTCAGCAGTTGAAACTGGGATGCAAAGCACAGGAGTGTGTCCCCAGAGCCCCTGTCTTTAGACGTGTGTCACAAAGCACCGTTGTCTCCTTCCTCCACCCTGGGAAATGCTGCAGAGTTTAGCGCTGAATAGGACTTCTGGAATAAATTTCTAGAGAGTCTGAAAACAACCATGACCTCATACCTCTGATGCTTTTTAGTATTGTGCCCAACAGGTCACACAATGTGTTTGCTTTGTAAGAATGATCTCTGGATTCTTCATTGATCTAAATTCAGCCTCCCTATTCACAGCACTTATTGAGCCCAGCAAGAAACACGAGTTTATGTCAGGAACAAATAAATCCTTCTTTGCTTTCCATCTGAATGGGGCTTTTCTTTATGAAAATCAATGGGAATTGAATAGCTCTGAAGGGCCTGTCTGAGATATGTTAATAGTAGAATCAATGGATACCCTTCCCACCTATTTTGGTGATGAGAAAAATCTCCAGGTGGTCTCTTCACCCCAGTGAGGAGAGAGTGTTTAGAAATTAATGAACAAGAAATGTCTCAGAGGCAAGAGAGCTCAAACACTAGCCTCTTCAAAAATAAAGCACACATGAAGTATAGCACTCATAAGCTATGGTCTTTATGCAAGTCTCAGTTTCCTCGATGCCTCAGTTTCCTTAATTATACGATTTGTTTTTTGGTCAATTATGTCATGTTAACACATGAAAAGTGCTTACAGCAATTTTTGACATCACTGTAGTTACGTGTTCAATAATTATTTGTGTTTCCTGCTCCGAGTCTCCTCTGTGGATAGTAGGAATGGTGGAAAGACAGTGGTTATGGCTCCAAAAGAATCCCAACAAAGGAGATAGGAAGAGAAAATGGCAATTTCCAATTCCCTCTCACTCTTTCACTCCTTTGCCACCTGTCTCTTTCTATTAGGTACCCTTCTCAATCCTTATGCAAATTGAAGTATTACCTCTTGTGTGATTCATGTAGTTAATTTATCTGTCAAAGTTATTGTCACATTTATCACAACCTGATGAGGAAGGGACGACTATTGTCCCCATTTGCAGATGAGAAACCTGGAGTTTGATGTTAAGCAACCTACCTGGGTCACAAACTTGGTAACTAGTGGAGACAGAACTCAAATGGATCAAAAATGTAGTTTCTGGTTTTACATAATTCAGTGCACAATTCTTAAGTAGATTTTGAGTTAGAGAAACCTGAGTGGGAGGAGTCTAGGTTTCTTCATTAATTAGCCATATGACTTCAGGCAAACTCTAGCTTCCTTATCTGTTACATGCAGATAATGGTGCCTATCTTTTGGGCCTCTTCTAACAATTAAACGAGATAACATTTAAGATAACACTTGAAGTCAGCTACGAAAAGAAGCTATGATTATCTTTCCCTTCTCCTATACCTTACCATTACATTATTAAAGGCCACTGTTCCTTTTGCCCAGTATATAATATCTATCTTTTAACCAAAAGCTATAACAAATACTAGAAGGCAAGAAATACAGTTTGAAGAGGTTGAATAAGCATCATAGCCAAAGTCAGATATGGCAGGAATGTTGAAATTATTAGACCAGGAATTTTTTTAAATAACGAATATGCTAAGGGCTTAATGGAAGAAGTAGAAAACATGCAAGAAGTGATAGACAATGTAAAAAGAGCAATGGAAATTCTAGGTTTTAAAAAATTTCTAGCGACAAAAAAGACTAACGGAAATGACAAATGTTTTTATGGACTCATTAGTAGACTGAATACTGATGAGAAAATAATCTTTGAGTTTGAGAATATGACAATAGACACTTTCAAAACTGAGAAGCAAGAGGGAAAAGATGGGGGAAAAAAAAGCAGAATGTCCAAGAACCATGGGACAACTACGAAAGCCATAACATCTGCATAATGAGCACACCAGAGGAGAAGAAAAAGATAAGGGAGCAGAAGCAATATTTGAAGCAACAATGACTGTGAATTTCCCCAAAATTAATGTAAGACTCTAAACCACAGATCCAGAAGGCTCACAAAACTTCAACAGATAAACATCAAACAACAAACAAAACCGACAAGTGGTTGTATCATATTCAAACTACAGAAAATCAAAGATTAAAAAAAACCTAAATAAAGCCAGAGGAAATGAAACTTCCTCTGTAGAGGAGCAAAGAATTACATCTGGCTTCTCAGAAACCATGAAAGTACGAGAAAATCTTCAGGATTTAGAGCTAGGAAAGAGTTCTTAGACTTGACATCAAAAGTACTCCCAGTAAAAAGAAAATAAGTTGGATCTTATCAAAATAAAAAATATTTTCTCTGTGACAGAGTCTGTTAAGAGGATGAAAAAACAAGCTACACACTGGGAGAAAGTAGTTGCAAACCATATCTCTGACAAAATATTAGTATTTAAATTATTTAATGAAATCTCAAAACTTCACAGTAAAAAAGCAAGTAATCCAATTAGAAAATGAACAAAAGACAGGAAGAAGCATTTTACCAATGGCAAATAAGCACATGAAAAGATATTCAACATCATTAGCCATTAAGGAAATGCAAATTAAAGCCACAATGAAATATCACTACACACCTATTAGAACAGCTAAAATAATAATAGTGGTAACACGGATGCTGGGAAGGATGTGGAGAAACTAGATCACTCACACATTGATAGTGGGGATGTAAAATGGTACAATCATTCTAGAAAATAGTCTGGCAGTTTTATATAGAACTAAACACACAACTACCAAATGACCTAACAGTTACACACTCGGGCATTTATCACAGAGAAATAAAAACTTTGGTTCACAGAAAACCTATACGTAAATGTTCATAGCAGTTTCATTCACAATGGTCAAAAGTTTGAAAGTGGCCGGGCGCGGTGGCTCAAGCCTGTAATCCCAGCACTTTGGGAGGCCGAGACGGGCGGATCACGAGGTCAGGAGATCGAGACCATCCTGGCTAACACAATGAAACCCCGTCTCTACTAAAAATACAAAAAAAAAAAAAAAAATTAGCCGGGCGTGGTGGCGGATGCCTGTAGTCCCAGCTACTTGGGAGGCTGAGGCAGGAGAATGGCGGGAACCCGGGAGGCGGAGCGTGAAGTGAACCGAGATCGCGCCACTGCACTCCAGCCTGGGCGACAGAGCGAGACTCTGCCTCAAAAAAAAAAAAAAAAAAAAAAAGTTTGAAAGAACCCAGATACCCTTTGGTAAATGATCAAACAAACCATGACACGTCTACCATGGAATACTACTCTGTAACAAAAAAGAGTGATCTATTGATACATGTAAGAAGAATTATGGAGAGTTATCCTGAACGAAAAGAGCTCATCCCTAAAGGCTATATGCTATAAAATTTCATTTCTATAGCATTCTTGAAACGCCACAATTATAGACATGTGGGATACATTTTTGCTTTCCAAGGGTTAAGGATGGAGTGGCAGGAAATTATGTGTGGTTATAAAAGGGTAACCTGAAGGATCTCGTAGAAGGAAAATATTTTGTATCTTGACTGTTCAATGCTTTGAAAGATGTTACCATTAGGAGAAACTTAAATATAAAACATAAATCTGTAAAACTTTTATTAAAAAGTAGGAGAAAATCTTCAGGATTTAGAACTAGCAAAGAGTTCTTAGACTTGACAACAAAAGTACTACCAGTAAAAAGAAAATAAATAGGATCTTATCCAAATTAAAAGAGTAAAATTAAAAAGGGTACACAAGATCTTCTGTATTATTTCTTGCAACTGCATGTGAATTTACAATAATCTCAAAGTGAAGTTTAATTAAGACATGGTTTTCAAGTAATGTTTATGACATAGGAAAATGTTTTTATTATATGAAAAAGTGAAAAATGCAACTATATTTTAAGTAATGAAAAATGTAAAGAAAGCATATATTTATATTTATGCTGAGCTTAAGAAATGGGAGTACTAAAATGTTAGGTTTACCTTTGAGTAATAAAATAAAGAAACATATATTTTTCTTTCTTCCTTACAATTAAATGTATTTTTCAGTTTTTAATATTACATTTTTATATTACATTTATTAATAACATCAGTAACCACAAAACAGAACTGCAGAGGTCATGATCATCCATTCAATTCACAAATGAAAACTTCACACTTTTCCTAGTAGAGTGTCAGAAGAAATGGCAATTTATTGAAAACCTTGATTTGATAATAAATAAATGATCCTTTCCTACTCTCCAGAATGATAACTTTTATAATTAATGGGATAATTTAACTGCAAATCTTCCAGTCAGTAATACTAATTAAAAAGAAGACATGTAAATGACCTTCTGGAAAGGACTTATCTCTTAATTTACCCACAAATAAGCACCTGCGATGACTTCTTAATCAATACCAGGAAGCCAGCTAGAATTAATACCAGGCCTCTTAGTTTCAGCCACTTTTAAGAGCACTCAGGATCACCACATTCATACGCTTCAAGGCCAGCCCTATATTTTCCTCTAATTTACCTGACCTTTCAGACAGTAAGTGAATTTCAGGGTTTATAGGCTTGGCCTGAATAACTGGCAACTTTCATTACTTTGATAATTGACCAAAAGCTTTGGGAAATGTCAGCCTTTCCTGGGTTATTGTTTAATATTGTTTAATATGTTAATAAGATCATTAACATGTTTCTTAGTTGAGAAAAAGTCCTGTTACATAAAGAAAGTTGTAGGACGCTAGAGAAGGATGAATAAAAAAAACTGTATTTTTATTTCTAGGAAAAAAGTAGAGTTCTTTCCAAACTACCTTTCTTTTTGTGTTAGATGTAGCATAAACAGTGGCTTTTAGGTTTCAAAGAATTGATATTTAAAGACAAAATGCACTTGCCTCTTTTGGGGAGGTCTGGGTCTAAATTAGCATATATTTGAAATTACTCCTCCATCTCTTAAATTGTCAGTTGAGGAAATTGCTAACATACTTCTGTATTGATGGGGTTCAGGACACACTACCCCCAAATATGGCATATGGTATATTGAATCTGTTAAGCTGAGGGAATTTGAGAAACAGAATGTGCAGGGAGAACTTTCTAGCCATCCCTTTAAGTAGGTCATAAAACCTAGGAAGAGCTTTCTGACCCTCCTGTGAAGGTCATAACATCCTCAGGTCAGAGGTGCCCACCCTATACCTCGAGGAAATCTTCAGATATCTTTATACCTGAAGACACAGGGACACAGAGAAGATCGAAAGGAACAGACCTTGCTAAGTCTCCCCAGTTTATTACCATGAGGGCATACCCCTGTGTCCTATCATATTCTTTCATGACTATTCACGCTTCAACAAACGTCGCATAAAAACACCCAGGTTCAGCTGCTTCTTTGGGTCTTCATTTTCTTATGAAGGCTTCTGTGTCAGGTAAAACTTTTTTGAGATAAATGTATGTGCTTTGCTCTAGTTAATGTGTCTTTCGTTACAGAGTCCCAGCCAATGCACCTGAGATGAGTAGAAGGAAAAGATATTTTTCCTCCCTTACAGTATATAGCATATTCTTTCTCTTCAAGGATGTGTCCGATTGATTCAATTTCTTTTACAAGGCTGTTGGTTGTTTTTTTTGGACATCTTAACTAGCGTTTCAATGATTTGTCAATAGTTAGGAAGACCCTACAAGCTACAGGCATGTTCTTTCAGTGGTTTTACCAACACACATTAGTGGTTTCAGGCTTAAATGCTTCCAGCCCCTCCTTAAGGTAAGTGACCCAGTATGGGATTGTCAAGTTGAACTCAGCTAAGGTAAATGAACATTTACATCATGTGACACAGTAGGTACCAATGAGTTTGTAGTCCTAGCCATGACAGTGTTTTCACAGATGAAAGCAGGTGATTGCATCTTTATGCTAAATCACCTGTTACACTGCACTGGTTACATTAGGATCCGATTTCTCCAAGTTGGAATCTGAGGCCTCGAAACACCATTACCACCAAATTAGAATGCTTAACCCAACAGCACCATGGTGGAAACACTTGTAGAGTATCTGTTCTCTTCCCCTTCCCTTTTCTGTTTCCCCTCCTCTTTTCCCCTTCCCTTCCCTTCCCTTCCCTTCCCTTCCCTTCCCTTCCCTTCCCTTCCCTTCCCTTTCCCCTTCCTTCTTTCCTTCCTTCCTTCCCTCCCTCCCTCCCTCTTTCTTTCTTTCTTTCTTTCTTTCTTTCTTTCTTTCTTTCTTTCTCTCTTTCTTTCTTTCTTTCTTTCTTCCAATGGAGACTCACTTTGTTGCTCAGGCTGGAGTGCAGTGGCGTGTTCTCAGCTCACTGCAACCTCTCCATCCTGGGTTCCAGCAATCTACCTTGCCTCAGTCTCTGGAGTAGCTAGGATTACAGATGCCCACCACCATGCCCACTTAATTTTTGTATTTTTAGGAGAGACAGGGTTTCACCAAGTTGGCCACGCTTGTCTTGAACTCCTGACCTCAGGTGATCCACCTGCTTTGGCCTCCCAAAGTGATGGGATTACAGGCGTTAGCCACAGACCCCAGTCTTCTTTCTTTCTTTCTTTCTCTTTTCTTTCTTTCTTTCTTTCTTTCTTTCTTTCTTTCTTTCTTTCTTTCTTTCTTTCTTTCTTTCTTTCTTTCTTTC
>NW_012102432.1:1617724-1646512 GCF_000951045.1 Mandrillus leucophaeus
TTCTTTCTTTCTTTCTTTCTTTCTTTCTTTCTTTCTTTCTTTCTTTCCTTCTTTCTTTCTTTCTTTCTTTCTTTCTCTCTTTCTTTCTTTCTTTCCTTCTTCTTTCTTCTTGTTTCTTTTAATGGAGGGGAAGGCAATGTAAAATAAATAAATACATGGGAAAAGAAAAAAAAGCCACCACAATTAATTGTCCACCACGAGTAAAGCAATCATGAGGTTCTATACCAGTTTTCAGACACAGCAGGATGAGACAGCAGCTTTGAACTGGCTCGACTTTGTGATTCGACTTCCTCCCTTCACTACCTGCTGGTTGGACTCAACGTAGCTTTTGGATCCTGATAAGTCAATTAAATGCTTCCAACCCCCAAACCTGAATCACATCCCAGAAAACATCCATGGATGTGGGTGCTGATGTTCTAAATTTGACTCTCACTTTAGCTACTCATTTTGTGTGTCTTCGTTAGAGATTTTAATTTCTCAGAAATAGGATTTCCTCAACTGCAGACTGGATGAATGGTGCCGTGAAGGACTAAATGGGGAATGTGAGTTGAGCTATAGTGATTTGCAAGGTCCTTTGGCAGATGTCATGATAAAGATCACCAAGGAATGCAGCACGTGGAACGGCCAACATTTCAGATCCTAATGAGAGAACTGTGAGAATATAATCTTTCAAACAATTCAAGATGAAAGCCTTTCTGAGCTCTGAAAAGATGAATGTTGGTTTACAGTCTTTAATGCTTGAATTCACAGAGTTACTATGCTAAGTCTTCCTATCACTTTGTATTATGTAGCTCTTGTGTCAACTACTCGAAGAGAGTATTGTTTAGTCATGAATCTCTCCTGTCTCAGCCTTTCCTGCTACCTAGATAAGACAAAACACTTCTCCCGGGGGAGGAGAAGGAGGTATGAACATAATAATATGTTTGCCTAATTTTCTTTTTTTCCATTTGGTGTTTCTCTTACATACCAGAGACAGCTATCAATAATGACTATGATCTTAATCTTGGAGTGAGCAGTCCAGGATTAAACACAACATTTTCCGGATATCATTTGGCTGACCAGGATTAAATTATTTACTTTCTATATTTTTCCATCTTTCCATCTTTCTGTACAACAGGAGAAAGGTCACTCTTTGGGAGACTGATGTTAGGAGGAAACAAACCCCCTGAGTAAATTTGCCTGGTACCTAGTAGTCCTTCAAGCTGTTGTCTTTGTTTATTTTAACTTGGCTTCAAGCTCTTTGCACTTACATTCAATGTCTTCCTCATTCTGGTTTAACTTCATCACCTAGTGTCAGAGTTCTTCCAAAAGCTCTTTCTCAATGAGTTAGTAATTAAAGATTGCATGATTAGTGTGGTCTAATAAAGATGTACATATTTGTTTTTCGTCCCCATTCTTGGCACAGAGCTTCTAAACCTTGAGATTTCCTGGGTGACAGGAGTGTCTTTTATTGTTAATAAGGAGCTCTTTTTTACCTTATCTGAGTGTATTAGGCCATTCTTACTTTGCTGTAAAGAAATATCTGAGACTGGGTAATTTATAAAGAAAATAGATTTAATTGACTCACAGTTCTGCAGGCTGTAGAAGCATGGCACTTGCATCTACTCAGCTTCTGAGGAGGCCTCAGGGAGCTTTTACTCATGGCAGAAAGAAAAGTGGAAGCAGGTGCATCACATGGCAAGAGCAAGAACAAGGGAGAGAGAGGGGAAAGCTGCCACACACTTTTAAACAACCAGATCGCTCAAGAAATCGTTCACTATCATCAGGACAGCATTAATGCGATGGTGCCAAACCATTCATGAGAAATCCCTCATGACCCAAACAACTCCCAGCAGGCCCCACCTCCAACATTGGGGATTACATTTCACCATGAGATTTGGAGAGGACATCCAAACTATATTGCCAAGTTTATGTTAATGAGGTGACCTTTGGGGACCGTGAGGTTGCATGTCTTCAAGATGGGAGCTGGTTGCTAAAGGAACAAACACGTGATTAGAGGGTTGGAACTTTCAGCCCCACTCCTGAAGTGGGAGGGGAAAGGGGACTGCAGATTGAATGAATCGCCAGTGGACAATTATTTAATCAAGCATGCCTATGTAATGAAACTTAAAAAACAAAAAAACAAACAAAAAATCCCCTCTTGAACCATGAGGTTCTGGAAGCTTCTGGGTTGGAACAAATCAATACATCAACACATCAAAATGCTGCCCACGGTATACGGACAAGAGGACATGGAAACCTCACCCTCATATCTTGTCCTGGGCTTCTGTTTGGCTGCTCCTGAGTTGTATCCTTTGTAATAAACCAATAATCTTCAGTAAAGTGCTTTCCAGGACTCTGTGAGTCATCCTAGGGAGTTGTGAAACCTGAGGAGTGGTCAAGGGAACCCCTGAATTTTTAGTTGGCTGGACAGAAGTGTAAGTAGTTTGGGAACCCTGTTTGTAGCTGGAATGAGACGTAGGGGCAGTCTTATGGAACTGAACTGGGTCATTAACCTGTGGGGTCTATGCTAGCTCTAGGTAGTGTCAGAATTGAAGGGAGTTGTTGGACACCCATTTGATATTGGAGAATGGGTTAGAGTCAGAAAAAAAAAACAACCCACAAAATTTGAATTTTCCCAACAATAAAAATGTGAATTTTCACATAACCAATTCTCATTTAAATTAGAAGAATTTCAGGAGAGGCGGAGTAAGATGATGGGATACAAAACTCCACCAATCATCCCTTCAGCAAGAACACCAAGTTAACAACTATCTACACAGAGAAAACACCTTCATAAGAATCAAAAATCAGGTGAGCACTCATAGTGCCTGTTTTCAACTTAATGTTGCTGAAAGAGGCACTGAAGAAATTTTAAAAAAACAGTCTAGAATTACAGATGCCACCCTTCCCCTATCCCTGGCAGCAGCAATGTGGTGCTAAGAGCAGCTCTGGGCACTGGGGGAGGGACAACACAGAAACTGTGTCATTGAACTCAGTTCTGTCTTGTTAGAGCAGAAAGGAAAACCAGACCAAACCCAGCTGATACCTGCCTATGAAGGTATTTAAATCAGCCCTAGCCAGAGAGGAATTGTAGATGCCACAGGTCAAAATTTGAGTGCCTGCAAGCCTCCCTGCTAAGGGCTACTATGCTCTGTGTCTACAAGTAAACTTGAAATGCAGTCTAGGCCACAACGACTGCAACTCTTAGGTGAGTCCTGGTGCTGAACTAGGCCCAGAGGCAGTGGACCGAGGGGGCATGTGACATACTGAGACACCAGCTAGGGCAGCCAGAGGAGTGCTGGCATCACCCCTCCCCTAACCCCACATTTCACAGCTCGCCACTCTGAAAGAGATCCCTTCCTTTTGTTTGAGGAGAGGAAAGGCAAGATTCAGGAGGACTTTGTCTTGCATCTAGGAAACCGGCTCAGCCACATCAGGAAAGGGCACTGGGCAGAGTCATGAGGTCCTACCTCCCAGACAACATTCCTAGATCCACCTTGTTGCCTTGAGGGAAAGGTCCCAGTCCTGGAAGCGTTCATCACCTTCTAACTGAAGAGCTTTTGGGCACTGAATAACAAGCAGTAACACTCAGATACTACCTTGAGTGCCTCAGGTGAGCCTCTGAGACTTGCTGGCTTCAGGTAAGACTTAGCACATTACCAGCTGTGGTGGCTATGGGACAAAACTCTTCCTGCTTGAGAAAAGCAGAGGGAAAAGTAAAGGGGACTTCGTCTTGCACCTTAGGTACCAGCAGAGCCTCAGGGGTGCAGAGCACCAAGCAGGCTCTTGGGGTCCCTGATTCCAGGAATTGACTCCTGAATAGTATTTTTGGACCTGCCCTGGGCCAGAGGGGAGTTCACTGTCTTGAAGTGTGAGTCCAGGAAGCATTCATGACAAGCTAATTTAAGAGACCTTGGGTTTTAAGGGAACATTAGAGGTAGTCTGGCAGTACTCCCCATGGGCCTGTGGTAGTAGCTACAAGGTGAGGCCCCTCAGCCTTTGGATAGGGGAGAGGAGAGTGGGAAGAACTGTATCTTGTGGTTTGGGTGCCAGCTCAGCCACAATACAATAGAACACCAGGCAGACTTCTAAGTTTTCTGACTGTAGTTCCTGACTCTCAAATGGGACTTCTGGACTCATCCAGGGTCTGGGGGAGCTTGTTACCTTGAAGGGAAGCTCACAGGCCTGGTTGGTTTTGCCACCTGCTGATAGCAGATGCTCAGGGCCTTGAGTAAACATAGGCAGTAGCTAGGGAGTGGTTACAGCAAGTCCTGGGTGACACCCAGTGCTGTACTGGCTGCAGGTCTGACCCAGCGAAGTCATAGTAGTGATGGCCACAGGGGTGCTGGTGCCACTCCATCCCTCAGAGCAGACAGAGAGACTCTGTATGTTTTGGAGAAAGTAAAGGATGAGAACAAGAGTATCTGGTAATCCTAAGAATTCTCTCAGATTTGATTCAGGACAAGCAAGGCAGTATTCCTATGAGTCTGCAAGAACCACAGAATTACTGGGCTTGGGATGCCACCAGCTTAGATCACAATACCCAAGTCCTTTCAAATATCTAGAAAGCCTCCCCAAGAAGAATGGCTACAAATAAGCCCAGACAATGAAGACTAAAATAAATACCTAACTCCTCAATAGCCAGACTTTGAAGAACATCTACTAGCATCAGCACCATCCAGAAAAATATAACCTCACCAAAGGAACTAAATAATGTACCAGGGACCAACCCTGAAGAAATAGAGATGTATGACCTTTCAGACAGAAAATTCAAAATAGCTGTGTTGAGGAAACTCAAAGAAATGCAAGATAATGCATAAAAGGAATTCAGAATTCTATCAATAAATTTAACAAAGTGAATGAAATAATTAAAAAGAATAAAGCAAAAATTCTGGAGATGAAAAATGCAATTAGCATACCAAAAACTACATCACGTTCCTTTAATATCAGAATTGATCAAGCAGAAGTAATAATTAGTGAACTTGAAGACAGGATAATTGAACATATACAATCAGAAGAGAAAAAGGAATAAAAAACAATAAAACATGCCTAAACAATCTAGAAAATGACCTCAAAAGGGAAAATCTAAGAGTTATTGGCCTTAACGGGCAAATAGAGAAAGAGACATGAGTAGAAAGTTTACTCAAAAGGATAATAACAGAGAATGTCCCAAACATAGAGAAAGATATCAATATCTAAGTACAAGAAGGTTACAGAATACCAAGCAGATTTATCCAGAGAAGACTATTTTAAGGCAATTAATAATCAAACTCCCAAAAATCAAGGATAAAGAAAGGATTATAAAAGCAGTAGGAGAAAAGAAACGAATAACATACAATGGAGCTCCAATACTTCTGGCAGCAGACTTTTCAGTGAAAACCTTACAGGCCGGGAGAGAGTGGCAGGACATATTTAAAGCCCTGAAGGAAAATAACTTTTGCCCTAGAATAGTGTATCCATTGCAAATATCCTTCAAACATGAAGGAAAAATAAAGATTTTCTCAGACAAACAAAAGCTGAGGGTTTTCATGAATACCAGGCCTGTCCTACAAGAAAGGCTAAAGAAAGTACTTCAATCAGAAAGAAAAGAACATTAATGAGCAATAAATAATCACCTGAAGGTACAAAACTCACTGGTAATAATAAGCACACAGAAAAACACAGAATAGTGTAACACTGTAACTGTGATGTGTAAACTACACTTATTCTAAGTAGAAAGACGAAACAATGAGCCAATCAAAAATAATAACCACAACAACTTTTCAAGAATTAGCAATTACAATAAAATATAAATAGAAATCATAAAAAGTTAAAAAGCAAGGATAGGAAGTTAAGGTATAGAGATTTTATTAGCTTTCTTTTTGCTTGCTTGTTTATACAAATAGTATTAAGTTGTCATCAGGTAAAAATAGTGAATTATAAGAAAGTATTTGCAAGCCTCATGGCAACCTCAAACCCCAAAACATACAATGGATACACAAAAAATAAAATGAAAATAATTAAATCATGTCACCAGAGAAAATTACCTTCACTAGAGGAAGACAAGAAGAAAAGAAAGAAGGAAGAAGAGACCACAAAACAACCAAAAAGCAAACAACAAATTGGCAAGAGAAAATCCTTACTTATCAACAGTAACATTGAATGTAAATGGGCTAAACTCTCTAATCAAAAGACATAGACTGACTTACTGGATTTTAAAAAACAAACAAATAACAACCAAACAAAACAAAACAAAACAAAACAAGACCCATTGATCTGTTGCCTATAAGAAACACACATCACCTATGAAGACACACAAAGACTGAAAATAGATATTCCATGCCAATGGAAACCAAAAAAGAGCAGGAATGATTATACTAATATCAGACAAAACAGATTTCAAGACAAAAACTACAGGGAGTGACAAAGAGGGTATCTATATAAGGATGAAGGGATCATTTCAGTAAGAGGATATAACAATTTTAAATATATATGCACCCAGCGTGAGAGCACCCAGATACATAAAGGAAATATTATTAGAACTAAAGAGAGAGATAGGCCCCAGTATAAAAATACATGGAGAAAACATTTGCAAACTATCCATTCGACAAGGGATTAATAACCTGAATATATAAGGAGTTCAAACAGATCTATAATAATAATCTAAAAATCTGATCAAAAAATAGGCAAAATATTTGAATAGACATTACTCAAATAAGACATACAAATGGCAAACAGGCATATGAAAAGGTGTTTAGCATCACGGATCATCAGAGAAATGAAAATCAAAACTAAAATGAGATATCATCTCACCTCCAAAAGACATGCAATAATAAATGCTGGCAAGGATGTGAAGAAAAGGGAACCCTCATACGCTGTTGGTGGGAATGTAAATTAGTAAAACTATTATGGAGAACAGTTTAGAGGTTCCTCAAAAAACTACAAATTTGAGCTACTGTATGATCCAGCAGTCTTACTTTTAGGTATACACCCCAAAGAAAGAAAATGAGTGTATCAAAGAGATATCTGCACTGCTATGTTTGTTGCCCCACTGTTTAAAAGTGGGAAGATTTGAAAGCAACCTAAGTGTCTATCAACAGATGAACAAGTTTTAAAACGTGGCACATATACATAATGGAGTACTATTTGGTCATAAAAAGGATGGGATCCAGTTATTTGCAACAACATGGGTAGAACTGGAGGTCAGCATGTTAAGGGAAATAAGTCAGGCACAGAAAGACAAACATTGCATGCTATCACTGTATAGAATCTAAAAATCAAAACAATTGAACATGTGAACATAAAAAGTAGAAGGATGATTACTGGAGCCTGGGAAGGGTAGTGGGAGTCTGGTGGGGGGAAGTGGGAATGGTTAATGAGTACAAACAATAGTTTAAAAGAATGACTAAGACCTTAGTACTTGATAGCACATTAGGGTGACTCTAGTCAGTAATTTAATTGTTAAATAAGTTAAAGAATGTAATTGGATTTTTTTTTAACTCAAAGCATAAATGCTTAAGGAGATAGAGATCTCATTTTCCATGATGTGCTTATGTCATATTTCATGCTTGTATCAACTCATCTCACGTGCCCCATAAATATATACAGCTATTATATGCCCATAAAATTTTTAAAAAATAAATTAGAAGAATTTCAAGGTGAACATATGTAACTGGGTAGAATTGACGGTAAATTTCAAAAATATTTTCTTTTTTATTCTCAGTGCTAAAGACTATCTGGCTGATAGAGGAAGCAAGTATTCTATATTTAGCTTTTTCCCCCACTGAAATTTCAGATGTATCTATTAGAAGTACATCAACTATTATGCCAAGAGTTTTATGGAAACCAAAAGAGAGCATAGTAGAATCGCTATTCTGCTATGCAACTAAGATTCTACTGTGAAACTATATGTATCATGAAACTAAGAAACGTAGTAGGCCTCACTTCAACCAACCCCTTCTGTATTCAAAGAAATCCATTAACAGAATCTTGGCATCTGTAAGTAAGACATTTGGAGGGCAAGGACAATATGTGATACAACAAAGTAGGAAACAAAAGGGAAAGAGAAATAAGCAGTGTGACGTTATAGGGAATAGAAAGTAAGAAAGAAAAAGGCTAGTTGAGAAGTGGGAGACAGGATACATTTTTAAAGCATCAAAAGTATACTCTGCACAAGGTCTCTGTTTTCTCAGCTGTACATCTGTTTTCTCTGATGTAATTATTTTTGCATTTTTACTGGTGAGAAAACTTTGAGTCTGAGACAACAACGCATGTGCCAGAGACAGAATTTAAAGATTTCTCATGCATCACCTCTACTACTATCTACTATCACTATCTACTCTCCTTTGAAATTGGTTATTTGAACTGATTATTCAAACTGATTATTCTTACTTCAGCCACTGTCACCCCCTCATCCAAGCCACATTTTTTTTTTTTTTTTTTGAAGTGGAGTTTTGCTCTTGTTGCCCAGGCTGGAGTGCAATGGTGCAATCCTGGCTCACTGCAACTTCCACCACCCAGGTTTAAAAGATTCTCCTGCCTCAGCCTCCCAAGTGCTGGGATTACAGGCATGTGCCACTATGCCCGGCTAATTTTATATTTTTAGTAGAGACGGGGTTTTGCCATGTTGGTCAAGCTGGTCCTGAACTCCTGACCTCAGGTGATCCACCTGTCTCGACCTCCCAGAGTGCTGGGATTATAGGCGTGAGCCACCACATCTGGCTGCCACGTTTGTTTCTTACCTGAACCACCAGCCTCTCTGTGGGTCATCTTGCTTTCACTCTTGTCCCCTAACAGTAATATCTGATCCCGTCAGTCCTCTATGCTCAGTCGCATCCAATGGGTTTCCATTATACTGAGACCCAATCCAAATCATTTCATGACCTACACGACATTTCCGTAGGATCCTGCTGTTGCCCTTTCTTCTGCTCTCCTCTACTGGTTCATGGCATGCTAGCAACATGACTCAGCATCCCTTCAGTTCTTTGTGCATGCCAAACATGTTCCTATCTGGGAGACCTGGCATTCCCCCATATCTGTGTTCCCTTGTGCCACCAAGGCTTCTCAACTCCTTCCATTCTCATGAACTCTCTCTCTATCCTTTTATTTCCCTTTATTTTGGTGTTTTTTCTCTTGATAGCACTTAAGACAACAAGCAATTATAGGGTATATTTACTTATTTATATATTATGTCTTTTTCATCTGAATAAAAGCTCTGTGAGAGCAAATTCTTTTTATCTCCCAGTTACATTTTCAGTCCCTACAAGAATACTTGGCAAAGAGGAGATGCCCAATAAACTTGTTGAACAAATGTGTCTGATTCTAAAGCCAAAAAAAAGAAAATGTTAATGAGAGTTGGAACTCATTTTAAACAAAATCACTAAAAATTTATATATAACAAAATATGTAGAAAATAAATATTTTCCAGTAAGTACAATGCCTTCAGCACATTTATAACAGTATTATTTCTCACTTTACATACCTGACAAAGTGTTCTGATGACTGCTGTCATGTTCTGTAAAGCACCTCGAGCTACTTGAGGGAAAATACGATATAAATGCAAACTAATAATAAACCAACTCTGTGTTTGGTATAACAACGGGCACAGGGTTTTCGATGATTTAGTGAAAAATAAAGTAGAGTGTTTCTAAGGGTAAAGAAATAGATCGAGTCGAAATCATTATAGACTGACCTGAGCAGCAAGAGACCTTAGAGTGTAAACCTATCACAATTTAGACTTAGAGATTAATTTCCTGATGTTTGCAACAAAAGTCAAAGCTTACTAAGTTGAAAACATTCTGTTAGGCTGCCACCATTATTACATTCGAATCTAACATTTAGTCAAACGCTCAAACACAGAAAACCATGATTTCGTTGTCTATAGGATAGCTATTTCTAAGTCATTGAACATTTTCCTCCTTATGAAAGTATATCTTAATTTATATTAAAAATGCTATAGACAATGAATGGACAATAAAACTATATGATTTCATTGATTAGATCCCCCAAAGCCAAGACTGTATAAATAATTTAAAACTTACTTTCTATGATAATTATAAAAATATTTGTGACTTGTATGATACGAAAGTTTAAGGAGTTAAAGTTTACATGCTATAATTGCAGATGCTTGCTTGTTGCATAAAAGAGAGTATTTTGGAAAAGTCGAATGTGATTTCCATTTCCATTCCAAATCTATGCTTCCCAAACTGTCATGTAAAATAATACATGTTTGCCAAGAGTGGCAAGAGTATTGTTTGCCATGGATGGCAAAGTGAGGGAAGACTGCTGAGCCACTTCAGAGCTGTGCCAGTTTTCAACATAATGTTTTAAAATTAGTTCATTCATGTAAACTTTTATTTTATTGATTTTTAAATTGAGAAAACCCCACAAACTTTTGGGGAAAACCAGAATTATGGTCTAATACTATTAGACCATAATACTAATCTCTATTATTAAACAGTTCAAAATTTGGCTTTTATGATCAATTTTTAGTATCTTAATCTTTCACCTTTAATACGTGACATAGGAGACCAAAACCAATTTATCAATGTTTTCCTCCTTTTGGGAAAAAGAAAAGTGTAGGAAAGAATGATTACAGCAAAATGCAAGAACTGCATCACTTTGTAAAGGAGCTTATAGACTCAGCCAGGTGGGCAAATATAGAAAGAGTGAAAAGAAGAAGAAAGAAAAATACGTCTTAGTCTTTAGATTTATTTTATTGCTAACAATGACACACATAGGAAGTCTTGATTTATTTCTCACATTAAAAGTTTAACTCAATTTTAAAAAAATAGTTACATTGGCATATGTGATTTCAGATTAGGAATAACAATTAAAATTGTATTTGCAAGATTTATGCTTGCTAGGAATCCTTGGAAAAGCTAATAAATTAATGTAAACATTGAGAATAAATTTCAACATATACAGAAAGCCTAATTTTGGTAACATTCAAAAAATGATCACTCATAAATTTTACTTTATGGTGTTTAAATATGAGATGCAGTATTTTATAAATATTCTTTCGATAGTAATCATCTTTCAGGATACTCTATTAGTTTCAAATTTCTCTGGGGTCCAAGGCTACCTTCATTTCACCTTTTCACAAATTCAAATATGAAAAAAAAAAAAAAGATTGTTACTGACTTAACACCAATAGGAAAAAAAAGTGGAAAGAAATTACACTAATAAAAAGTGGATTTCCCTTTAATCATTTTCTTATGAAGTACCACAATGTAAATTCCTGGTGCAGGATGAAAGTGATTTATAACCCTCAGGATTGCACAGGAAATAGAAATATATAGACAACATTTTTTTTTCCTCCAAGAAATAACAGCTCATCACCATACCGTCATGAACACCAAGTGCATTCAAGCACTGAGCGATGCAAAGGTGCTGAATGGTCCCGAGCGAAGGTGCATCAGCCTTCCATGCCAGTGACCATTTGTACACACATAGCCCCAGCTGGGGGTGTGCATTCAGGGATCTTCCAGAGCAGAAATAGAGACATTCTCTGGGAAAATCAGGTCTTCATAAACTTTATAACCTCATTTCAAAATCCAGGTGCCAGTTTACAGCTTTCCAGATTGACATCTTAAATCAAGAATGTGTCACATGTGTACAATAACTGGCCTAATCTTTTCTGTAAATTGCTGCCTGTGGTTTTCAAAAAACACAGCAAATTGCTGGCAATTGATAACGTGTCTCCCTGTATGGCTAATTTCATTTCTTCATGGTTAACAAATCAGTCTTCAATTATTCATGTGATCACCCAATGACCAATGTCTAGGATCTGACAGTCATTGATTTCAGGGACTAGTAGCCTGCCTGCTTTTTATACTGAACCAAAATTAATATAATGTTGTTGGCATGCAACATTAATTGTATGTAGGAAATAACTACACCCACTGTCTCAGTATCTCAGTTAATGATGAGCATAGCTCACAACAGAATCACTGCTTCTGATGTCCTATGCTGTCTTGAAGCAGGACAGAGTATCTTTTCAAACTAATACTTAAAATGACTTGATGCCTTTAATGTTTCAAATACACAGAGGAAGTGTTTTCTTCATTAATTTTATAATCACAGGACAAAAATAAATGATGAATCATATCTACAAACTGAAACATCAGATGGCCCATTTAAAAATGATGCTGTCAAACCATTGCACATTGTTCTCGAAACAGGGTCAAATCAAGTCCCCAGACAACTCAACCAAATTGAATTTCTGTGGCTAAAATAAGTGTGGGGATATAGTGCTTGTTCTGAAAGGACTTCTTTACACCATTTTCCTTTCAGCAGCTTACTTTCTTAAGGGGATTTTGCAGGAAGCCTATTTACCCTTCCTTGAAATATTTTTTGAATCCGTATTGACTCTAAGCTAAATAGTGCAGTTGTGCAGTGAAATGGTCTTAGAGTTGAGGAACACATTTGTCTCTTTATGCTCAGTAAAATTAACTGCTGTAACTACTGAGGTTAACTGTAGATAACCTCAAAAGGAGCACTAGTAGACTAGCATTTTTTTCCTAACGGTGTCTGAACAGATATTTCCAGGCCACTGATTGTTATAATTTATAATTTGATACCTCCCTTGTTTAGAGCATGTGCCTATAGGATCAGCTCTCAAGGGTAGTGACCTTAGTCCTGATCCATGTAATCTTTGGAGGTTTCTCTCTATAATATGTGCTTGCCAAAGGACAATCTGAGAAAAGAGGGTAAGATGAAGATGGTGGATCGACTTACATTTATTACAAGGAATTTTTAAGAGTAGCAACTCAAAGCACTTTTCTCACTGAAGGTAGGTCAATTACAGCATAGCTGTGAAGATCAGCATGTTATTTGCTATAATGCTCTTTGCTCTTAATTCCATCTTCCTTAGGAAAATTCTGTTCCCTGCTTTAAAATATCAAGGTTTGTTTTCCTTCCATTATCATATTTCTCACTACATTTTATTATGAATACTCACTTAACAGAAAATTTGTTTCTATTACAGTTGTTATTCAGTATCCATGGGGCATTGATTCCAGGCCCCCTGTAGACATCAAAATCTGAGAGTGCTCAAGTCCCTGAAATAAAATAATATAGTATTTGCACATGACCTATGCACACCCTCCATATACTTGGTAATCTCTAGAATACTTGTGATACCTAATATAGTGTAAATACTATATAAATAATTATGCTGTATTTTAAATTTTGTATTATTTTTTATTTCTGTATTGTTACTTTTTATTGCTTTCTTCCAAATAGTTTTGATCTGCAGTTGGTTGAATGCATGGATGTGGAACCTGTAGATTCAGAGGGCAGACTATATGCTAAATATTTTATGGGGGCAAAAACTGAAGGTAGCCCTAGTTCCTGGTAAAGTTCTTTGAACCAAGTAAATGCTAGATAAAATAGAGTATGAAATGATATATGATTAGTTAAGCACTATTTTCAGTTGCATATTTCAAACCCTCAAACAATGGTTTGAACACATTTTCTAACGTAAAACAAATCCGGTCATGGGTGGCTCAGGGTTGGTCTGAAAGCTCCGTTGAATTATTAGGCTCATTTTGCTTTCAGCTCTACCATTCTAATGCATGCTTGACATCCTCAAGGTCATCTTAGAACCTGCAGAAATGAATACAGCCCCTGCTCACACCTCGATTTTGAGGTATCATTAAGACCTACAGGAGACTTCTGACCCACCGAAGAAGTGCTAGATAACCAATTTGTATTCTTTAAGTCACTAAGTTTGGATCTGCTTCTAATTCATCAGCTCTACAGCAGCCCTTCCAGAAGTTCCTCACAATCCTTCTGCATGTATCACAATGGCCAGAACTTGCTTAGATGACCATACCTACACCTACAGAGACAAAGAAATAGAGCTTTTTAGCCCTGCCACCTGTGATGAGAGGAAGATTTTCCTAGACTCTTGACCAGAAGAAGGGGGAATAAATTATGGACAATAACCAGAAACTTCTGCTATCATTTGTTTAATGACAGAATGATTAGATTAATATAGTTGAACACTTAGAAAATTAGGAAAATGGTATGATTTTCACAGAAAGCTATACTTTCCGTTTGTAAATTAATTTAACAAATGGATATTCTTTCTTTTTCTTTGAAGTTTGCTAAATTTCATTTAACTGTTGTCCTTCACCATCCAATTTTAATCCTAGAAATGTAGCTTTTAAATTTCTATTCTTTTAGCAAATTAAGAGTTACTAATATTTGGGTTCCATAAATAAGTTCTCACACACCTTGAGTTAAAGTGGCTCCTACAAGAATAAAGTAGAATTACATGTTAAATGCTTTTATTGTTTTTCAGCTTCAATTGTTATTTGATTGTGAGATATTCCATCTGGTTTCTGTAGTGGGATGAAAGTTCCAGACAAAAGTTAACCTTTAAGGGAGCATAGACAGCTGGATGCTTCAATATGCTGATTTTAACATGCAAGCACACCGACAATTACTACACACACAGCTGTGTGCTGTATTTTTCCTGTGCTACTGTTATTCCTGAATCAGAAAGCAGGCAAAGGTAAATCAATGCTGAGGGCTTCTAAAGGGCAAAGGAGATTCTAGCTCATTCTTATTATCAGACACTCAGATGCTTCCTCTTTTTTAATTCTGTCACTCTGTTGCCTCCCTTCAGTGACCTCTACTGGAACCAGCCAGTTCTGCTGAACAATCATCTTCTGGACAATCTTCACTCTAGTAACTTTTTCACTATTGTACAATATCAAAGTTGCAGTGCCTACCACAACCTGAGGAAACACAAATCAGATGCACAAATGCTTCTAGGGCCATATGTGTGCAAGACACTAATTAAGTTCAATCTGAAACCTATAATTCCCAATGCCATTGTAGCATGGGGGCTCAGAGACAAACTTTCTCTGTGCAAGAGTAACTGTTTAGAAATGATTAATATTATCTGTGATTTTTTTCCTTCAATTGTCTACATGGAAAAATTTTATCCAAAGAATTTAAATGACTTGTGTTTTGCCTCTGGAACATACTTGGGAGTAGCATTGAGTAAGTGTTATCTTAGGTTCCTCTGCTCCTGCAGGGCACTTCAGCTTACTGTTCATCAAGCATAATCTCACCATGTGGTGCAGTTTTATTTTATAAGGCTATCCAGTAGTACATACTGCTATTCTGGTTTTAAAAAGTAAATAAATGCCACAAAATGTGTTTATCGGGGTCTCTTTTATAATTTGTTGATTTTTGCAAATGTCAACAGAAATTCTTCATCATCGAGACTGTACTCTTAATTGACATGTCACAACACTGAGATTTTGCATTTGAAGCAAATTAACATCACAAGACAATCCAAAATCTTAATGGCACTTATAAGGATAATGGTTCTACGTATTGTTCTTCTCCAATGATCTTATCTTCAATTGACTGCATGAAAAATTCTGTAGCGGTAGATTTAAATTGTCTTCAAAAACACAGAAAAGCATTTGAATATAAGCTATAAAAGTGTGGTTTCTTCACAGCACCAAAATTCTCTTGATAATGGTGCTTACATGAAAATTCAGCTCAGCAGTTGCAGTCTACTCAGAAAGGCTTAATATAATGTAATCACCGTCAATAAATTTTCATGTATTAGAATAATTACAGACTCATTAAAAATAAATATTGACTTATTGAAGTTAATGGAAGAATTTGCCATGTTTGGAGATTCATCAGCAGAGGCCACTAGCAGTAGCTGGAACAGATCAACATCAGTGTGAGATCAGGATCCTTCAAACCCTCCAGCATAATCTTAAGGCTGACTATGTAAGAAGACCCACTACCTCCTGTTTTTTCTCCCAGAGTAGAGTTGGGACCAGGGAGAGGTCAAGGCCTAAAACAAGGTCAACTTTGGTAAGGGGAAAGAATAGATCTGAATCAGACATGAAACGAACTTTTTATGACCAATGTTGTCATTGACTCTGTATACAATGTATTATGAAATGGGAAGAGGGTTTGGGGCAGAAGACTGGGGAAGCAGTTTATTAAAAGAAATAAAACCTTTTTGTGATTATTATCCCATGAGTTGAGACAATAAACTAGATACAAAGGTAAAATATTTATCTTTAAATATTCATCTCAGGCGTATTTTCCTTAGAAGAAGAAAAGATGAAATACAAAGAGCAAAGACAACATATTTCTGGGTAGTGTTTCAATTGTATTTGCATAGGGTTTGTTCAATAAGTGATTCTAATCGTATAATAAGAAACACAGCTACTGTTGATAGAATAATATATTCATCTGCTCCTTGGTGAAAATGATTTGAAACCCTGTGGAAAGGCATAAGATTACAATACAAATTTCTGATTAAAAACTCCTGATACTACCCAGGTTGTGGCAATTACATGGTAGTTTAGACTGTGGTTTATATTTGTCATTGGCCTGTAATGTAGCTTCACATTGGTATTTTTGGATAAAGATTTTTGAGGTATTTGTCTTTGATGAAATTTATGAAGAATATAAGATTGAGTTTAACCTTGCTTGTAATTTTCTTTATTGCAGAAAAGCTACAGGAGGAATCAAATTATCTCACTATAAAAAGGAAACTGAGGACTGTATTTTCAGAAGTTATGTTCACTTAGACTCATGCCAAAAGAAAAGATGTAGCTTAAATTTTTGGAATAAGAAACTCATACCTATATTTACATTGCCTTGCTATTTTTAAAAAGGATACAATTGCTTCTCTTTGGATAAAGATTGTGTAGGAACCAAACATAACAACGAATATTTTCAGGCCTTTGGTTCTCATTTAGATTTAGTACCTGGAAGCAGATTGTGATGATTCTTCCTTTACAGATCCTTAATAACTGGGCAGATACTCATGGCCACTACCACCACCATCAGTCAATATTATAGACAAAAATATTCCTTTAACTCAGCAGGATACATACCTACTAATATATTAGATCAGAACCGGAAATATTTTGTTATTCTAGTGAAATGAATATATATATTTCCCAAAGTGTCCATTGATATAGACAGACATCCCATTTACTTCAGGATACAGTATAGTGCATAGGATATTATTCTTGTAGTTCCAGAAGTAGGCATAGTTTGACTGTGATTCTAGGATGCTATTTCTGTACAATTTGCCAAATATGTTATTTCTGAATATAGACATTCTGTACCCTACCTCCATTCCTCTTTAAGCATCACATTTTAAGATTCCTTTTGAAAAACGTCCAGGAAGGAAGATATCAAAAAGAAAATATAAATATGACTTAAAAACTCATTACTAGATTCAGTAGGTTGTGTTTGTTTAAATAAAAAAGGAAAGATACTATATATCCTTGATTTAATTTCAAACTACTATCAGAAAAATAACTCTATGAGATGCAAAAATATTTGAATGTTTATAAAAGACAATGGATAGATTTTAAGCAGCTGAGGGAAACTGAGAGTTCTGTTTCCTCTGCAGTTGTTCATGCGCTGAACTCTGAATTGACTGTCTAGAATTTTTTTACTGGAAATTGTCTGCCCAAAAGCTGTAGTTGATAGAAGAATCCAACCTTGAAGGAAAATGAATCTTGATCAAGAAAAAGAATTTTCCCAGTAAGTGCAAAGGAACAATTCAGGGTAAGTAATAAGCATGAGCCTTGTAGAGGAAGAACTATTTCACTGATGCTGCCTGGCTGCTCGGGTGAATTATTCAACTGAAGATTTAAAAAGAGGACCCTCATGAATGATGGTGTCAATTTAAGTCAAAAGAGGACAGTAAAGTGCTATTATGGCCTTCTGGGGAAATGGCTTAAATTTCTCCAAGAATCAAAATATCCACAAGTTAGAAAAAGCATAGCTGTTAAAACATGACATAGAGAAACAAATGCAGGTGGGTTTTCCTTCTGTGTAGAAAGCAACTTGCTATAATGGGAAATGAAGTGGCCTTGGGAAGGAAGCATTAAGACCCAATGTTTCAGTTTACTGCTATGTGCCTTGAGCAAGTTAGCCATTCCTAGCTGAGGTTCCTCATTTATGAAATAAAGATACTAATGTCTACCTCTGAGGTAAGGATAAAATGGAAAAAACTGATGGAAAGCCCCTGTGCCATGTAGGAAATCAGTAAGAGTTAGTCCATTTCCCTTCCCTGTCCCTTGCCTATAAGATTTTAGAAGGTCTTTGATCAAAGCTCATGATTAATATAAAATAAGTCCTTGTAGAATGTCTCTCATTCATTTTTATGTCAAAGTTATGCTCATGCACAGTTGTACGGATTCAGAATTCTATGAAAATGTGACACACTGAAAATTATGTAAGACTACTAGTATGTAAGTACCAAACCTTTCAAGATAAGTCAATTAGGAGAAATAGTAACCTAAA
Organism: Mandrillus leucophaeus; assembly: GCF_000951045.1. Taxonomy (NCBI): domain Eukaryota; kingdom Metazoa; phylum Chordata; class Mammalia; order Primates; family Cercopithecidae; genus Mandrillus; species Mandrillus leucophaeus. Next base: position 1,636,001 of record NW_012102432.1, read on the forward strand.
TTTTCTAGGTAAAATATACCTAGAAATGTTTAAATTATTTTAAATGTAAAATAATTAAAAGATGCCATTGAGACAGATTGGACTAATTTCTTTGGAATAAAAGTATTAAAACTTGGGTTCTCAAGATAAATTATTTTAAATGTAAAATAATTAAAAGATGCCATTGAGACAGATTGGACTAATTTCTTTGGAATAAAAGTATTAAAACTTGGGTTCTCAAGATAACTTATTTTTCAGTAACATTAAGTGTAGCAAATAAGATAGGTTTTCATATTTAATTCTAAATGTATTCCTTGGGATGAAAAAATTATTTCAAGTCTTGTAACTTTCAAACAAGCAGCAATAACTTATTAATTGTGCCCTTGATGATCTTAAAGTGTGGCATGAAAAATAGCCTTAGCGACTTCCAAAGATGTTTAAAGTACTCCTAGGGGAAGTGGTAGGGACACAAGGAGAATCTGGCTGCTGATGTATATAAAAAAGCTATTTACATGTTGGAGGAAATCATTTAATTAATACTGTTACAGCTGTGAAGTTAATATGCAGTTCTGAGGTCCTGTCACAAGGGACTCTTTCATATTTTTAAACAAGTCACTCAGTCCTACAATTTTTCCCTTTTACAGCTCTGGCATAGTAATAAATATGTCCCAAAGGTTTTCAGGATGAGGATCGTGATGTCTGTTAATTTCTCCAATAATAATAAAGATGATGATGTTGATGGTAATAATGAGAACCACCATTTACTGAAACCTCACAATATGCCAGGATCATTTCTAAGCCCTGTATAGGTATTATTTAATACTTTCAACAACCCAATATGATTATTGTTGTGGCTTTCCTCATTTTGTAGAACAGGAAATTGAGGCTTCAGGAGATTATACAAGTATAGACAGACACTTTTAGTTACCTACCCACAGTCCTTCCTCACCCCACCATACATATACACATTCCTTTAAAACAAGGCATCCATTACCTTCAAGTGCTAGAAGGCATGGGGAAAACTAAAACACTCAAGACCACAGTAACAAATGCCTGCTGCAGGGCAGGCTGGCAGATGAGACAAAAGGAAAGGGAATGTCTGGAGGCTGTGATCAAGAATCCCATAATAAGGCCGGGCGCGGTGGCTCAAGCCTGTAATCCCAGCACTTTGGGAGGCCGAGACGGGCGGATCACGAGGTCAGGAGATCGAGACCATCCTGGCGAACACGGTGAAACCCCGTCTCTACTAAAAAATACAAAAAACTAGCCGGGCGAGGTGGCGGGCGCCTGTAGTCCCAGCTACACGGGAGGCTGAAGCAGAAGAATGGCGTGAACCCGGGAGGCGGAGGTTGCAGTGAGGTGAGATCCGGCCACTGCACTCCAGCCTGGGCGACAGAGCCAGACTCCATCTCAAAAAAAAAAAAAAAAAAAAAAAGAATCCCATAATAGGCAAGAGGCATAATTGTTTATGCCCATGAGAATATACACTATTAGTTGATAAGAATGGTTAAGACATGCTCTGTGGTGACCATGGTTGTCTCTCTTTTCTTGAGACTACCCCATTTTGTTTTGTATTGAAATTAGCTTTTTCTCAGTTTATGGAATCAGTGAGACCTCTAATCTTGAACCCTGTCTTCCCCTGGCAAAGAGGCAGATGTTGATCCAGCTGGGATCATTACACCCTCCCTCTATCCCACCCTAGTAATTTAAATAGTGAGCAGGTGGACAACAGCTGGATCCTGTTTGCATCTCAGCTGTGCCTTTCTGAAAAGACTGTCATTCCTCTGAGCCTCCAGTGTCTACCTAAACTCCTAGCTGTTCCAAACCCTGTCCTCCTGTCTCCTGCTTCTCTGGCCTCTGTTATCCCTCCAACACAGTGTCCCTTCTACGTGAATTAGCTAAACATAAGGAGAGTGGGGGCAGTTAGAGGCTGGCTAGGCAGATAGAGTGGGAGGGTCTAAGGAGAGAGACAGAGCCCATGGGAATGCATCTGCACTGCCCCTGTGGGGTAGATAGCAGGTGGAAATGTGGTTAAGAACTCCACCAGGATGTCTGCTCAGAAGGGACTGTCCCAACTTAGGTGAAGGCAAAATAAATCCGCTAAATGTCCTTAAATTGACCCAGGGCCATTTGTAATATCACTAACATTGCAATTTTGCCCCCACCCACCCTCTGTGGGTTTCGCTTAGGCACTCATGAGTAATAATCAACATGGAATCACTCTAGCCAAACTTAGGCATGCGCGGATGCAACACCCGCAAGGGGCAGCTTTACCCCTCTCATTAAGGCAGAACACACAGAAGACTACCTTGTTTCTGCCACATAAAAGACCCAAACTCAGCCCCATTTCTGGCAATCCACTCTCGGATCTCCTCTTGCTGTTGAGAGCTTTTCTGTTGCTTAATGAATCCTACTCTGCCTTATTCACTCTCCGGTGTCCGCGTGCCTTATGCTTCTTGGTCATGGATTAAGAACTCGTACCTTGCTAAACTAAGGAGTAAGGAAACTGCAACAATAATTTCTGCCAAGTGACCCAAGAATATTAACACAATCTGTGATGAATAGTTTATAAGGAGTTTGATGTTGGAACTATTAGTTCACATACTCTATAATTGATTCTGTTACTCAAAACTTTCCTCCTGAATTCTCTAACATAAACTTTTCTCAATCTTTACTAAATTAATTAAAAGTTAAATATAAGGAATAAAAACAAAACTAAAATGAGATATATAATATACACTGTATATATTCGAATAGATTTATTCTAAAATCATCTGTAAAACCAAATGTATGAGGTTAAATCATAGACTTGGGAAGACTGGATTGCAGAGAGATAATTCCTATTATAAAGTATATACAAACTAATATAAAATAGTATGTGCCAAAAAATGATGATATCCTAGAAATAGATCTTATAGAACTGTATTATATCATAAACCAGCAAAAAAAAAAAAAAAAAAAAACAGTGAATTTTTTTTTCCTACTAAGTAAATACTGTTTTTGCCATTGGTCAGTTATTGGTAAAATATTTATTCAGATTTTCACCTTGAAAAATAGAGCAAAATTATGCTCCATAGAGACTAAAGTCTAAAAACATCATTACTAAAACACAAAATATAAAAAGACAAACCCTATTAACAAAAAGTGAAAATAAAGCTGATTATCACGCACATTAAGAGATATTTAACTTTGAAGAAATAAAAAAAAATTATACTTTAAACAAAGAAATAAGCATTTTCTTTCCACCATGAAAATAGCCCAAAAAAACCCCAAAATGGTGAAACAGACTAACTTGTACTAATGACACTCTAGATCTAGATATTCATATTTTGCAGCTAATGGTATACTTTTTTGAGAAGAAATTTAGCAAAATGTATCACGAGCCTTTAACATCTCCTGTTAAGGAAAGAGCAGAAATAAAACTCTTCATGTTTGATGTAATATAATACAAAAATTTAAAATATTAACCAAGACTTTAGTAACAACATGAAAATCTTTTTCATTAAGTCCAATTTTTAAAAAGTCAGTGTGTCAATGTTCTCTATAGTATTATCTCAATAGTAATACGAAAAACAGAAGAGAAAAAACATGGAAACACAGCAGAATGAGAATAAACTGGAATCAAAATATTCATGGCAGTGGTCTTCAAATGTTTGAAGCAAAAATGATGTTCCTTCTTGTCTATCTAGTTTCTGCAACTTATATTTGTAATTCATATTTTTTATTATGAGAAAATCAACCAAAAAGAAGGGAAAATCTAACCAAAAAGAACCCTTGCCCCTGATAAAAAAAAGAAGAAAAGAAAAAGAAGAAAGGAAAGGAAAGGAAGGAAGGAAGGAAGGAAGGAAGGAAAAGAAAGAAAACAAAATCTAAAATCATTGTCTATTTCCACTAGAACAAACTATTAGGATTAATAATAACTACCACTTCAAAATGTAGTGAAATGTAATGGGGAATTAAAAAACAGTCTTTAAATACAATCTGACTGTAGATGCTTCTGCCGTGTGATGGAGTGACATTTCTCATCTGCAGGACAGACAGCTCATTTTTAAGGAATACATTTGGTTGGGCCTTTATAGATAAGGAAAGTGAGGATGCCTGGAAATAGCTTGGATTAGTGAGGGAAAGAAAAAGGTAGAGCTGATTCGATTTGATCTATAAAGGAGCAAGAATTTTGATCTTAACAAAGAGCCTGGGAGAGAAGAGAAGGGAAGATCAGGTGGTGACAAACAATTCACCATGTGGAGTCCCTCTTGGCAGCATGCCTACTGAGGAATTTCCTGGAGAGATGGCCAAGGATTGCTAAAGTACAGAGGTCAATTTAATTCTTGTCTGTAAGGTGGTATCAGGATTTTGTTAGCTCACCAAATTATTTGTGAAATGGTCCCTCCTCCTGTATTTTCTGTAGGAGTTTGAGTAAGATTAGCATTATTTATTTCTTATGTTTGATAGATTGATGCTGAGCAAGGACCTTCACCCTAACTCTTTTTTTGAAGTCCTTCTAAACTCCAAGCAGGGAAATAAAGGAAAATTGTAAAGTTTTTTTAAAAGAGAAATTCCAGACATCTAGCTAGCCCCAGAGGTAATTAAGTAACTTGCTAAACAAGAAAGTAATAGTAGCCTTAACAATAGCCAAGGGAGGTAAAGCTCCAGAGATATTTGCTTTCCCTACAGAAACTAAAGACAACATCTGAACAGACCCCCACTGAGGATCCCCACCTAACAGATCTGCTATTACACAGAGCCCAGATTCGGGGGAAGAGAAGACTAAACTTTAACTATTGCCTTCTGTTCTAAGTTTTTTCCTCAGAGGCTTAAAGAAAGTCACTCCCCCTAGCAAGCTGACATTTTTCTACTAACTCCAAAATTTTTAAACAGAAAATTCTGTTTCCTTAACCAACTGCAAACCAATTGTTTCTGTTTTGATTTTTTTTTTGTAGAAAGATATTTAATTATAAATTCTTTGCTATCAATATTTTTGATTTTTTTCTATTAATCTTTTAATTTCTGTTGAATCTGTAGTTATGTCACTTCTTTCTTTAATGAATTGATAAGTTGCATTGTTTCTTCTTTTTTTGGATCAACCTTACTACATGCTTATTAGTTTATTAATCTTTTCAAAGAAACAACTATGGGATGTTAGTCAAATTGCTCTTCTTAAGATGAAAGTGTCTACCATTGATTTTTAACTTTTCGTTTTTTCTAATAAGCAACTTAAATCTACATTTCTTCCTCTAAACACTGATAGGAATTCATCCACAAAGAAGAGTGTTTTTTTTAATTATGTACTTTTATTTTTCAATTTTCCTCTAAATTTCTTCTTTGATTTGTGAATTATTAACAATTATAAATTACTCTTGTATTTGTGGTGGGAGAATATTATCTGTATTATTTCAGTCATTCAATATTTATTGAGACTTGCTTATGGCCCAGAATACCATCTTGATCCTTGTTCATACGCACATGAATAGAAAATATATCTTGTAATTTTAAGGTATTATCCTCTATATGACAGACAAGTTGTTTGATAGTGGTGTTCAAATATTTTATTTGTACTGAATTGTGTCTACTTTTTCTCTCAATAAGCAAGAAAGGGGTATTAAACTCCCCCTACATTAATGGATTTTTCAATTTCCCCCTTTAATATTGGCAATTTTTACCTCATGTATTCTAAAATTCAGTTATTTGGTGTAGTTTTGAATTATTTTGTCTATTTAATACATTGACCCGTTATCATTATAAAACATCTCTGTCTATCTCTATTCATACTCTTTATTTGAAGTCTACTTTTTTTCTGACATTAATGACTACAGAGGTTTTCTTCTGATTATTGTTTACCTAGTATATATTTTCCATCTTTTTTAATTTAAATATATGTATGTATTTATATTTAATGTGTATTTCATATAAATAACATCAACTATTGTCATTTAAAAAATCCATTGTTCTAATCTCTGTCTTTAACTGGAGTGCTTAGTCTATTTACATTTCATATAATCATTGACATGGCTGTGTTTTAATCTACCATATCATTATTTATTTTTATTTGTACCATCTGCTTTTGTTTCTTACTGTTTGCATTATTTTTATTTAGTTAGTTAATTAGTTAGCTAGTTATATTCGTTACTCTATGGGAGTGATTCTCAAGCTTTTTGGCCTCAGTACCTTTCTATACTCTTAAATGTTAATGAGTATCCTAAACAGTTTTTGCTTATGTGGATTACATCTATCGGTATTTATATTACTAGAAATTAAAATGATCTTTTTAAAACACAGAGTGTGCAGCACTGTCAGCAAGCCCAGCATTGTAAGAATCTCAGTTTCCAGGCTCTCTTGCCCATGAGCCAGCTCACTATCTTTCAGGTGAGACAGGACTGCTGTCACTCCATGAATACAAATTGTCAACAAAAGAACACCTTAGCATACAAATGTACTATTCATAGGCCATGTCTGTCATTGGAATAACACCCAAATCCATAGAGATGTTGTGGAAATCACTCTGGATCCCATTTCTAAAGAAAGACTCACTATCCCAGAATGTATATTTTGGACCAAATTGACAGTATAGGGAGGTTTCTATTAATCTGAATGGGTAATTCCAAGAGGTACCTGCATGAACTAGCAGGAGATGGAGAATCTAGAAAGTTAGTATATAAACCAGCTCACATGGACAAGGAGTTTCCTACACAATGGAACCAGCCTGGAAAAGTGGCTGGTATTTGTGTTTGTCAAGGGTCTTTAACTTTGCTCTATTTTCCAAAATAGATTTCCCACAGACTGGAATTGAGGCTAAACTGTGACTAACAAGGGAGATGTTACCAGTCTTTGAGGCAGTAAATAGGAGACCAACAGAAAATCTTTAGGATGCTCCTTTTGGAGTCATCTATCTTTTTAATGACCTAGAATACTTGGTTGACTGCTTAATGGCATTTAAATAGGAAATAAAATGAGTAACCAGGACTACTATGTCCATGTTTTCAACCTTGTGCCCAAAGAAATGAGATAAAAACTTTTAGACGTGCACATGGATATTAGAAAAGTAGTTACAAAAATTCACAAAAATAACCTTGAGCAGCAGTGGGAAATCAGAGTTACATGAAAAAAATGACTGCAGATACTTACTTATTTGTTCTGTCACTTCACAGATTTGTTTCAAAGCTTACCTGAGTTACCGCATGTCATGTGTATAATAAACATTGACTACTATTTTTATTGGCAAAGCTGATCTTATTATTTTTCACAGAGATTCCATGGAGCCAAATGATTTGCCTCAGATTTCACAGTTAATAAGTGCTAAAGAAAAGATTTGGACTAAAGACTTATGATTCAAAATTCGGCCTTCTTTCAAAATACTGTGAAGCCAATTTTGTAGGACAAATTTCTCTGGTCTAATTTACCCCAAATTAGTGTATATAGAAGAAAAAATAATTTCTACCAAGTGAAATAAAAAATATGATCAAAATGACCATTCAAATAGCAAGATACAAAATGCAATGGGTTGAAAATGTTGTGCTTAACATATTATTTGTAATTATTTTATTCATAAGATTTGCATTTGAAAATTATTTACTTCATAATCTGCATTTATAGAATATAACTGGGCATTAATTTAAGTACTTTTTTATGTCTTAGAAATTAGTGGTGCACTACAATCGCTAGCATAATTATTTAAGTTAGATGTGAGTCCAAATATAAGGAACTCAATATTGGAAACGTTATTTCTGGTTCCTGAATACATTTGCCAATGTGAGAAAATGGTGACTAGTTCTAATTACAGTTATTACAGTGGAGAAAAAAAAGAGTAACCACCTCTGGAGGCTCTGGAAAAATCCTTCAGGGGTTTTTGCTGCTTGGCTGAATCAATCATGTTTTGTTACCACAAGGACTTCAATGGAACCCAACAATTCTAAAAGCATCCTTGCTGCTCAAGACACATTTCCTAAAATCTAAGCCACAAGTACGTTACTTAGAAAATCTGAGACTGTTATAAAACAGTAGAATAAGTTAGCGTAAATATATTTGATAATGAGAAGTTTTAAAATATGACAGCTTTTTTATACTTTTTGTAATCATACTGTTAAGCTTCTTCTCTATAGTGAAAATTGTGCTGGTTCACACAAAAACTGTTTAAGAAACACAACTAGAAACTTAACTCAAGTTGTTCTTACATTTGGGTGGTGAGACATTTTTGCAGGAGGCATAATAAAATCATGTGCTTTGCTGACAGTTTTAGACAGGCAGAAATAACGTGTGTATCATTGCTGCATTAAGACAACTGTCTTCTCTTTGATTAAAATTTCAAAATAGGAATCACCACACTGATGCATTTACTTCTTAGTAAACATGCTATATAAGGGTTTTGCTCTTTGTCAGTTTTTTCCACTATTAATATTCCAGCAAAGACAGAAACTTGCCATTCATATCTGTTACGTTAACATCTTTGTCAATCCCTTTTCCTACTTTAAACACAAGCATGTTCAAAACCATTTTCTACTTAACATTTAGACCTGAAGTCACTATATTATGTCTTTTTAAAATGGACATGAGGATACACAGGAAGTTGAGTCCCACTTCAGTATAACAAACTAAACCAGAAGGCAGTTGTTTTGAAGTGCCATTATATTAACATACTCCTAAGTTCCATTATATTAACATACTCCTAAGTTCCATTATATTAACATACTCCTAAGTTCCATTATATTAACATACACCTAAGATCATTCTTTCCTAAATGGTACCTAAAGTCTTTTTTTGAGTAGCATTTTATAATTCTACACACACACACATGCACACACTCACACTATACCTAAAGTCTTTTTTGAATAGCATTTCATCATTCTACACAAACACACACACACTCTCTCTCTCTGTGTATATATATATATCTATATATCTATATACCAATATATCTATGTAGTCACAATACCTAGAAGTGTACTCATTTTAAAGTGTACTTTAAAACCATGATAAACTCACCTTTGAGAGTCCACCTACTTCCAAATAAAAGCAGATAATGAACACATTCCAGGTGACCCAGAGGGCAGTCCACACTGTATACTAGATAGAAATGGGGGAGGGAGAAAGAGAAGAAAAATGTGGAGATGAAAGGCATGTATACCAAATAAATCAATAATAAAAATGTCAATAAGTCTGTCTTCTGGGAAGAAACTGACAGGGAGCGCTCAGAAAAGAGTGCTCGCTATGTGGTCCCCTAAGCTTTCCAGAAATTAAAAATCCAATAGTTTCTACTGCTTTCAGTAGACACCAGCAAAGTTAGATTTACTTTTAAAGTGCTTTGCTGGCTTCCAGGTACAAGTTAAACCAAAATGTTGATTTGAATTCCGTTTTCTGAGTATTATCTTTTCTAGGGAACACAATTATGCAAATCTTCTGTGAGCTCTCTATCATCTTTAAGCCATAGTATAAAACTGTCACATTTTAAGGAATATTTATTGAAACCTAGGACTGAAAGAAGACCATGTTTGGAAAAAACATGCATGGAGTACAAAATTAACAAACTTTCATTTGTTGGGCTGTTTTATTAAGAGTAGAATATGTGCCTCTGATTTGATCATGTAATAAAAATATAATCATATAAAATATTTTAAAGCAGAGAAATTAATAAATAGGATTAAGAATGAGGAAATGAACAACAGATTTTCATATCTTACAATCATATCCATCCAACAAATTTTAAACCTACTGGTCTTACTGATTAATTTATTATTAAGATATTATGTATTAGGAAATACCTTCTCCCAGAGTATTAGTCGGTCTTAATTAAAGTAGCCCTAGATTGAGAGACTCATCAATGGAGAATCGATGATTGGACTAGGGCTCCCCTCATCCAGTCACTTTTTTATGCAGATAAAGAAATTGAGGCACAGAAAACTGACATACACACTAGCTAGGATGACTGAGGATAGTACTTAATGTAGAATACAAATACCATATCAAATACAACAGTTTGCCTATTCATTTTCTTTTATCACAAAAATGAATGAATTCCTCATGTCGTAAGCAGACTTATTAATTGAATTATCATTCTCGATCAGTGACTACAAACATTGCATATTGTTTTTAAATTAAAATAAATATTGAAATCATTACCTTAGCTTATTCTATGCTGGGTCAAATAATGGAATTATAAAATTTAGATTTTGTAATATAACTATGTTACTAACAGAAACTTTATCAGAAGCTTTTAACTATTTATGAAATTCAATTTATATTTTGTATTCTGTCATTTATGAATTTTAAAAATAATCTCATGTAGTAGTGTAGTCCTATAATTGGTTACATTTAATGTTCCATCATGCATTTGTTTTTCTGAAAGGAGGTTTGCTTTCATTTTTAAGAATAATACAATTACGATAATGAGTTAAAGCTCCAAATCACTGGAAATTTAGTTGGAAAACATGTTAAAAAGTTAAGATTAAAAAATGATAAAGGGGATATCACCACCGACCCCACAGAAATACAAACTACCATCAGAGAATACTATAAACACTTCTATGCAAATAAACTAGAAAA